>NC_081407.1:305989003-306234003 GCF_030272615.1 Cryptomeria japonica | reverse complement strand
TCTAATACTCATTTTATAAAGGAGGATCTAGCCACGTCTAATACTAGCCTGTATCCTAGTGGACATCGACATCTCCAAGGCTATTAATGGTGATGTTGTCTCAATAATTAAGGATAGACAATGGATTCAACCACTGGATTATGAGAGCCTGCCATTCTAGTGCAGACAATGCTTTGCTACTGGATATCTTGCTTCTGAGTGCTCTCGTTCTTGGCAAGCTACATGGTGGAGGAATACCCATCCTGATCATATAACTATGGATGTTTCCATTGTGTCTAACTCTCTGGTGCATGAATCTCACAGTGAGGTTCCTCTCGTGGTGGAGTTTCCTAGGTGGTGTGGTTTATGCAGTGTTGTCATCCCCTATTAGGACTTTGCTCTCAGAACTGAATCAAACATCTCCTGTGTCTAGGCCAATAGCCCAGTTGGCAGGCAATGGTGGGACTCTTGTTATGGATTTTATGCTGCATTTGACATCTCCAAGTGGACCTTCCTATTCATGTAGGTTATCTATGGTTGAGATGTTGGTTGAGGACTCCCTCCTTTCCCACGCTTAGTGGAGCTGGCCAATGGTGTGTCTACGACAATCGTTCAAAAAGAGAGGTCTGCCAAAATCTGTTTCCAAATTCCATCCCCAAGTTAAAGGTATGCAGATTGCAAGGAATAGGTCAGAGATTGTATAAGTTGGGGTTATTCCAAACGCAGTGAGGGTGAAGATGTGTTTTTGGCCGAGTTTTTGATAGCTTTTGTCGTAATTATTGTTTTGTTTTTTCTCATTGTTGGTCAGCTAGTGTTCTGCTGACATTTCGCTGTAAAAGTGTTTGAGGTCCCGGTAAAACATATTCACCCATCAATCAAAAACAAATTCTCAGAAGTTAATTGTCAATTACAACAAAACAGAATTCTAGAAGTAGAACTATCCAATTTCGAAATGATAAGAAATATACTTAATTTGAAAACAAAAGTTGCTAGCACAAATTTGTGCCAGATCTATAAACAAGACTTGACATCATTGCTCCCTGCTGGTAAGGAAGGTTTATAACTTAAAAATGGCATGATGGCATGTTGGCAATCGCAAACTACAAGAAATTATTGAACATTGAGGATGTAATCAAAGTAGCTAATATATCTGGCATTGTAAGCTTACTAACTATACATATAAGAAGAAATCTCCTTACAACATGCAACCTTTCTTATATTTTTCTCACTAGAAAACAGGACTGTCCTTTCCTTGAGAACCACTAGGTTTATTATCCCTATCTTTTCTTCGAAAAAAACGTCGATGTAGTCTTTCCCTAAATAAAACATTCAGAGAATCAGTACATGAAAAATTGACCATCCATAGATTATAAATACCAAGAGAAGATCCATTAAAAGACATTCACATCATACCTCAAAAACACTAAGAAGATTTTCCAAACAAGTGAAGCAAATGCCATTGATGCATTCTGAATTACCTTAGGTTTCTAAGCCGCAGCGCCAAGTCGTTGATCTCTAAGCCTGAAAATTTGAGTGATATAAATGTACCAGGAACTTCTTCACTAATAGTTTTTGAAAGCTTTTGCATAGAAACTGACAGCCTTTGGAAGGACTGGTTACATGTCATAATGTACACAAGGCACACATCATATTAATTACATTTTTTCTTGTTAAATTGAAATGAAAATTCATTCCAAATACTTCCAAGAAGAAACTTAACGCACTCTGAAAAATACAGCCAGTGAATGGTACAACTTTATAAATTTAAGCAGGTACAATTCTCTTACATTAAGTGTTGGAAGAGCAATAATGATCAAAGAACTGAACAACCCCAGACTCTGCAGGATCAGATGAAAAATAGGTTAGATATTGATTATTTTAATTTTCCAATAGTCAGAAAACTGCTTAAAAGGGTCAAATGAAAATAAATATAAGGTTTTCAACTTCCAGTCTACCACTTCAAGAGAAATAAGAATGATGCCAACAAAGAATATATAGGTGAGAAGCCAAGTCACCTGTCTACATTAAGGCTTTACAAAGGAGATCTCACCAATGTGGTGAGCTTTTGTTAGAGTTAGGATTTACTTATTATTTCCCTTGTTTGTTTGCAGTCCATGCTGCTGCTTGCATGAGACATTGTCATTGCAATATCACACATTTATGGATGGATTGAGCATTAACTGTTCTGCCTTTGAGTGGAGTTTATTGTAAGGGGGTTTAAAATTAACTTTAAATGCCTCTAGAAGCAGCTGTTGCTGCTGCTAGAGCTAAGCATCGCCGTGGCAGAAAAATAAGCACAGAAGTTTGTTACCGACGCATTGATTGAGGTAATAAAAATGATGTTAATATCCTAACTCTTAAATTCAGTTTGATTAATGTGCTGTCTTGTGAATTTCTATAGATATGTATTGTATAATTTTAACGTAATATGTTTTTATTGGTTATATTGACTGTTCAAACAGGAGCCCAAAAACTGAAATGCTCAAAGTTCACTTTTTGCCATTAATAATAATTCTTAAAAATTGGTTTCTTTCTGTTTCAGTTTTGGAACCTGGTGCATTTTACTGCCATGCCTAACCATGTGTCATGGATTTTCTCAGACCACTAATGTCGTTTTCAATAAGGGAAGTGTAATATCCCTTGCCAAATCTGATTGAAAATTTCTGATTTAAATGCTCAAGGAATATTGTCAAACACTTGTCATGAAACTTCTATATTTGCTGATTGTGGTTTCTTTTTGATATTCTAATTTATGAGATGATAATATGCATTCATTGAACTCAAAAGGACATATATCAAAGTCTGAAACCAAATGAGAATGCAATGTAACACCTACCACTAACCTTTCAATGACAATGTGACTGAAATTGTATGAAATATGCGTCTACAGCTGTTAGACATTTCTACGAACATTTGGCATGCACTCTAAGAGACCAATATGCGCTTACAGCAGATTGACATTAACACAAAGACTTGTCATACATACATGTAATTCCCACGTGCCAATGAGTGGTACTAACAGCAATAAATGTAGCCTCCAACAATCATAAATTTTGCCCAGATTTCAATGTCATGATAGCAGCGACTAATCTAGAAATGAGCAGCAATTAAAACCCTTGAAGAACCCTTGAGTAGACTCAACTAAGATGCAATATACTGTAGCGTTTACTGTTCACGCCACTGTAGACGCGGGCACTGTAGCAGCAGATTCGAAAACTCAAAATCTGTTGTCAATAGCTGCAAATTCACACATCCAGGTCTGCAGATAATAAATGACTGTAATTGCCCTTGAATGGCACACAAATTCATGAAGCTCTCACCAATTATGCACCAATGATGACTCAGACATAAGCCATCCAATTAGCAGATTTCAGTGTTTATTTCAACACCTCAAATGCTGATCACCTTGAAGAGTTTTCGTTCCTCAAGTTGCAGAAACCCTTGTAGCAGATCGCCAATCCCAAGGAATAAACAATGTCAAAATGCTAATCAATCACCAAGGGTTCGATTTTCTCCATAAATGCCTTTAATTATATTTAATGATATTAAATGATATAACATCTTAATTAATCATTAAATGTATGCCTTGGTAAGTGTGCAATAATTAATTAATTAATGGCCCCCTTTTTAATGATGCCATGACCCTCAATAATAAAGTTAAGTTATAACTTTATTATAACACTTTTAGTTATTTAATTATAATAAGGGTCATTAAAATATTAATATCTCCATTAATACTCAACATCTCGCATAGCCGTCTGAAATGGGAGTCATCACTGCAATTCCCCATGTGACCAACTGCTCAGCTATAAATAGTAAGGGGTCCATCTCAATGATGTCAGACTTACTATAAATAGTAAGTGTGGCAAATGAAGTCCAAATGAAGCCAAACGAAAACCAGATCGAAGCGCACTGAACACTGGAGAAGATACAACCCTCAGAGGACCCTCTATCCAACACACTAGCCTATGAGGGTCAGGATAATAGGCTAATCTCACAAAATCCAAGTCTGTTAAAATGGGGACATTACAGGAAGGAACATATTTCATGGTAGCAAAGCTTCAATGCACTTGTAGATTGAGATTCCTACACCCCCCATCCAATTATGGTCTTTTCTTAATGGTCAATTCTGTTGTCAGTTTTCTTTGAAAAAAACTGAGGTGTTTGAGTCTCAGTCAACCTTGTTGAATCCTTGAAGGAAACAATCAATGTTCAAACAGAAAGCTTTATGTTGAGGATTTTACATTGAGGAAAGATGAAAAATCGTAACTTGATGTCTTCTCCAATTCCCCCCAAGCCATCAGCACCCTCAGTTCAAATAGTCAGGAGCTATCAAACTAACAACAAAGTTCAAACAGCCCATGGCTCCTAAACTGCCTACTGCCAACGCAAGCAATTCTCAAGCAGGCAAAAACCTTCAAACCACTAAGGACCCTATAATCCCTCCACATCTTTAGAGACAAGCTAATATCTGTACTCAGCATAAGGAGGAGCAAGTAAAGTGGCGATAAATTAATTTGGGAGATGTTTGTTACCAAAAAAGCAAAATGTCAACTTCCAGTGTTTTCAAGCTTCCTAAGCAATTACAACATGACAAGGGCACGACACTAGCCTCTTCCCCTCCTGCTATTATGAAATCCATCTCTTTGAATGTGAAGGGTGTCAGTGATCCCTGAAAATAAAATAGTAATACAGACAAAAATATTGTGGCCAATCTTTTCTACCAATGTTAATTATCATTGAACAGTTAAAATTTTTATACTTGTTTGCTAATGGCTTGCAATTGTCTTTAGTACTCCTGCCCCAATATTTTCCCAAAATGTGGTAATTTGGGGCTATGACCCCTCTAGACACCGCATCTAACTCATCATAATCTTCACGATGATGTATTTGACCTGGTTAGTATTTATGCCACCGAAAGTGCAGTTGAAAGAGCTAATTTTTGGAGGTGGATGAAACATAATTTGCATGAAGCTAACTAGCTCATTTTCGATGACTTCAATATATTTTAATGCAAATGATACGGATGTACTTCAACATGTGCAACGAGCACTCGTGTATAATAAAATCAGATTTTGGAGACAGCAGGAGGATGACAAATAAAATAATATATAAAAAATAATAAATAAATTTTTAAAATACATATAAATTAAAAAGACCTAAAAATAATTTCAACAAACTAAAAGAAGCAAAATTTTGAAAAACATAACATTTAAATATATCTACTGAAAGTATAAACATGAGAAACCATACAGAGTATGTAACTCCTGAAAATATCACTACAATCAAAAGGCTTGACAAATAACACACAAGCATGCTTCCACCTCATCTATGTCACTTGAAACTAATCATCAAGCGTCCAGGCATGCCATACACTAACCTTTGTCACTTAACTATTGTCATGTGCCTCCTAGGCACACTTTATTGTCATCTATCTCACTTAAAGATTGACTGGATGTTACTTATGACTCCAAGACTACTCAAGCATGCCAATCAATCATGTATGTTACATAAATCTTCTTTCAATACACTTATTAGGTGCCCTTTCCCTTCATGTTTGCCACCTAAGGTTTGATGCAAGTGCACATTTGTCATCTCCTTGCCACTAAAAGGTTCAGCTGAAACTAAATTAGCAAAGCACTTCCCTTCTACTTGCCATCTAACCCTGCCTAGGTACACCTTAACTTGACCTTTGTCACTTCGACCCTGCCTTGTATATCTCTCTATCATGGAAGGCCTCTTGGAAGCACACTTCTCAAGTGTTCATGTCAAGTGGTTAGTAATTTGCCGCTACTCATTCACTTGGAACAATTTCTAATTCAAACAATGGCATCTTTGAATCACAATCTCCCTTGAGTGGATATACAATTAGACAAGCATTATGTCATGAATATGGCTCCCCTAATTTTCTTTAAATGAGAACCATGGAAAACCACCTATCCATCCGTAGAAATGATAGATGTTTGAAACAAAACAAACAATAAACGCACACTATGACAATCAACTTTAGTCTGCAACAATTTGACAAATGAACACAATGAAACATGCACAAAAGGACTTGCCATCAAAATTTTTGTAGGGGTGCAACAATTGGCTCTCTTCAGGAACCATGGAACATTTTGGACCATAGGAGAACTACAGAACTTATAGTTTAAACTTAAAAGCATAACAATGTTCATCCACTAGGTAGTAGAGTAAGAATATTTCTAACACCTAAACAAATGAGAAACCTAGCCTAAAGAAAGGATATTTCTAACACCTAAACAAAATGACCAACCTAACCTAAACAAAACAATGATAAAAGAAAACACATCTCAAAAAGGGAAGCACCTCACAACATAACAAGCACCCAAAATGTCTACTTAAGGGAAGAAAAGAGGACTAGCAAGACAAAAGGATTTAGATGCTAGGAAAAATAATCCATCCTCTTAAGCTAAGGGTGCAACCATGGTGGCATATATCATGATGACATTGAAGATCATGCAAAGAAAAACTTGGTTAGAACTGATCACTACTTAGTTATTTTAGGTACACTATAAATTCTTCAACTTCAATTAACATCATCCATTCATCTAGAATATACCTTGTAGAATCCTAATGTCATAGCATATCTACATATTAAAGACAACCTCAAACTTTATTCTTCCGTTATGCTCTTGATAGCCCTCTTCTGTGATATCCTCTTCTACCTAAAACTCATTGCATGTGATGCCTGTCCATCCACTGATTCTTCACTGATTACTTGGGAGCTATCAAGGATGCAGATAAATCAAACCTCAATAAAAAATTCACTATGTCCTATAATGATGGCTCACTTTGAAGCAAGAAAATGTCAAGGTTTGGCATTGAATTCTGAAAATAATCCTCTAATCCAATGAGCCTATTTGGAGCTAAATTATATTCAAGAGAAGAAAATGTTCCCCATCTAATTGTGATCCTTTGATGAAATGATGAAGAAAAATATCAACCTCTTTAATTGAGTTTTCTATTTCTAGCAAAGTTGTTAATCTATCAACCTCTTTGATTGCTTCGTTGGCCTACAAGGTTTTTGTCCTTTGACATGCAAGATCTTCAGAATTTTCATCCTTTGACCTCTTGTGAATCCAAGGGTTTCTTTCCTTTTATCTCTATGCTTGAAAGCTAGGGTTAGAACAACTTTGAGTTAGGGTTTGGCATATTTTCATTAAAACTATTATGTTCAGACCTCAAATCCTTAATACCCACTGGAAGAGAGCCAAAGACTGTATTGAATCCCAAATCTTGCAATTAGTATTCAGCCAAAAAATACCCATACCAAACAAGCAGCAATTTCCTTCAAGTTGTGCATGAAATCATGCCACGTACATTGGAATGAGCTTTAGAGGCATGGGGAATGTTTCCTACGACTTGCAATCATCCTCTACAATAATGGCAAGGATCCTACAGGTTTTGAAATCGTAACGACTACATTAATGATGGCCATGGTTGTCCCCCTTGTTTGCACTACTAGAGGTCCACGTGGATACACATCCCCATTATTAAATGATCCTTTTATTCCCACAATCTTTTGAAAGAAACATCATCCAACTAAGCAGTAATGGTGATTCAATCATGCGAGGAGGTAGGTGAGGTGAATAGTGAGAAGAGGCAAAAATGTCAGTTTGAGTGATAGGGGTACTCCATGACTTGTACCACAAGTTGAAGGCTAGAGTTCAAAAGGGAGGCATATCAGTGAGAGGAAGTCCAACTCTTTGACAAAGGCTTGTGAAGGAGCAAGGTTTGGTGGAGAGGTATGAAAATATGGGAAAATTCAAAGTCTTGATGGGACAAAAAATGAAAGTAGAGAAAGAGCACAAGGTATGAAGAATGGGGAAGTTTGATGCCCAAATGGAAATAGAGTAAAGGACATGTCGAGAAGTGAAACTCCACAATTCCAATGACTTACACAAACTTAGAGAATTGGACATGCTTCCATACTTAGAAACTTCAGAGACCTTTGGCAACTACATGGGTGATGGAGATGAACACATACACAAAATTGGGTCAAGGGAGATGCAAATAATAGGAGATAAGAGATTTGGTCCATAACATAGATAATTACAAAAGGGGAACATGACAATTGTCACCAATTGTTTGCAAAGGTTCTTTGTCCAACATAGAGAATATCTCAAAAAGTTTAGGAATAGATGCTAAGGAAGGACTACATTCACTTGAGGATGGAGGATGAACAGTCAAAAGATAGGATCAAAAAAACCTGCTTGCCTCTATGATCTAGCATAGACCTTATCCACCAAAATAGAAAAGCTTCACTTGAAGTGACAAGACTAACTTTCCCATTGCAAGATTGGATTGTTATATCTCATGCCCCATAGTGAGTACTAAAATCTGCTTGCATTTTAATTTTTCTCTTTCAAGACAACTCAAATGAAAACAGCATGTGAGGTAAAACCTCTCTCCAAGTTGTAAGGGGCAGCTCCCTAAGATCTAAACTAACCTTAGATGCTGAGCTATGGACAAAATATACAATTAAATCTTCAAAATATTTTGTCGGGGAGATTTTGCAATAATGGAATAACTAAAACAAGCAAAACTAATATATTATAGGGGGTGAATGACATTCATGTGGAAGATGAGTCTTCCTCCATTATTCTTCTAGCTAACTTTCTCTCTTCGTTCTGTTTGTGATCTTGTCCTCTTGATGGTCCTTTGTATTTAAAGAATTATATTAATGAGAGAAATTAAATTCAATTACAACAAAGAATTTCTAGACAGCCATAGCTATCAATACAGCCAAAAGAAAGAAAACCCTCTTCCCAAGAGGGTTTCCTAAAATTCCACCAACCCCACAAATCCAAAGATTTCAAGGCCCCTACAAGATACACACTCCCTAAGGGCTGCATGAAAGAAAAATTAAACTCAATCATTATGGATAAGCAGAAGAAGTTGCCTATATTATCCAGAGACAGAGACCCCAAACCTGTGATAGTCCTTTGTTTTGTGGGATAATTTGTTTAGGGTGTATAGTGGCTTATGTTGTGTTCTACTGTTTTATGTTATCTTTTCTTTTAATATGTTTGATATCATCCCATATTCAGTCTGCACTTTTGGACTTTGTAAGCATAATTTCTTTTTCTCTAGCTTGTGAATGTCTTAAAAGGATTTTTCTTGTGAGCTAGTAGCATCAAAATGCAAGCGGGTTATTGATGGAGATGCATATTGTAATATCTCTACATAAATATTAATATTTTGTCATGTCCCCATTTTCCTAGGCGATCACTTAGAAGATGAGATTCACCTGTTATCCATCTCCGCAGGTGAATTCAGTGAATAGGAGATGATAGTGATGGCACATGGGGGTCTACACATGGCATTTGTGCGCTTGATAGTGTTATTATTTGATATTATAATGTTATTATAATATAAAGTCACTTTTTCTAAAAATAGAAAAAGAATTAATTAAAGTGACTTTATGAAATAAAGTGCAAAGTTGAATTAAGTTATTAAAAAGGATCCCATGGCACGTTTTCCTAAGCATGAAGTGTTTTTAAAAGGTGAGGCCAAGTCAATGAATAATAAGGCCCTCAAGTTGGGCGATTTGGCAAGGAGTTTATTACATTTAATAGATTTCATTAAATTAAAACATGAGAACACAAAAATGTGCGACTAGGGTTGGGAAGTAATAAAGCAATGTGTGGGGCTCCATTTTTGGCATCTTTGAATCATTATACAATCAACTTCTCGGGAATTGAGATCTGCAGATGAATTTCGGCAGCAAACAAGCCTCTATGGAACAAAAACTCCTTGGGGATCAATGAATTGGATGTCAACCCAGTTCATAATTGTGGGGAATTCATACAGGATTCCTGTTTGTGCTTCAATTGAGAGTTATATCAGCAAATTCAGAACTTTACCAGCAGATTCAGACTTTGTATTGCAGATTCAGGAGAATTTGGAGACCCCCAAAGGCATTCGTACCATTTCTTGAGCCAGCTCTACCTCCTCCTTGCTAGTCGTACCACTTGCAGCTCCCTGGCTTCATCATTTGGGTTGTACAACTCAAAAGGAAGCTGGAAATTGTTACAGGCCACAGATGTCAGTCTAGGTCTAGATCAAGGATTCTTTGAGGAAAACTTAGGAAATTCAAAAATCTTGCCTAGAGGCCAGGCACAATCCTTAGCAATTTCAGTATATTTGTTTTTAGTAATTATTGTTGATGCAAATAAACTCCTTTGGAGTCATTGGACATCTTTGAGTGCTCACCCATTGTCACTTATTCAAGATTATTCAATAAATTCCCTCTTTTGGCTGGGCATTGGACTCCTGGTATGTTCATTATGCCTTGATGGAATAGTTTCCTAGATTTTGGAAGTTATCATGTTGCTGTCATAAGAAATCAGAATTCTGAAGTTTAAATCAGTCAGTTGCATTCTTGCATTTTTCCTTCCAAGTGTTGGTTTATTGGCATTTGATTATGAAAAAACACTATGCAAACTATTGAAAACAAACTCAATCAAAAACCATCAGCAAAACAGTTATAAAACATCATTACAGTATCTTGGAAGCAAGAAAATTTCAGTCCAAACTGTAGGGATCTTTCGTATTTCTTACCTTATTAATTTATTTCTTATATAACCAATTTCTATTTTCTATCTTATACTTAATCAATGCCTAATATTTAAAAAATTAATATTAATTTAATGTCTAAATATTTAATATATTAATTTAATAACTAAATATTAATTTATGATCAATAATACCCTAAACCCCAAAGCATGATCGATTAAATACTCAGCCATAATATATCGGCTGTCATACTTGAAAAGGCACGACTCCTAATAACGGATGAATGAAGAGAACAAAAGGGTGCAAGGGAAAAGTCATAAGCATTTTGTTGATGTTTTTTTTATGACAACGTCTAACACAGAATAAAGTTACCAATGGTCACTTCACTCTCTCTTGATCAAAGTTTAACCATATGCTAAGATTACGGAAAGTTCAAACGGCTAACTCCAATGTTCCTTCATGCAACGGACGTGACTCAGTTGGCGGATGTGATTGCTAGTAATCAAAGGGGCCTTACGTTTGCATCATTCTTTCACTTCTTTGATGTGGCTAGGACTTCATCATCGGATACGGCAATTTTGCGATGCTTCTGCTTTGAACGAACTAAAATGAACTGAAAATAAAGGGGAAAGGGTTTAGAAGGATCTAAATCTACTCCTAAGGGCAATGATATCAACAGTTAATGCTTTGGTGGACAAATTCCAAATAAACCAAGCTCTGCTTTGCCAAGATTAACTACAACTCTGCAAGAACCGGTGCAATCTTCTGAGGATGTTGAAGGATTTTCACATTGAGAAAGTGCATTTGAATACCCAACACAGAACAATCCAAACGATTGTCCACAACCGAACTTAGCACACGTTTGGGGGTTTAGGCTAACTTTACACTGCAACTTACAATCAGCACGATGCAAAAAAAAAAAAGAACCATGCAAATTCATCAAACACTATTACATTCTCCATTGAAATCAAAGCACTTTATCTAACAACTGAGAAAATAAAATTCTACTCTAAGTGAGGAAGGTGAAACCATGCAAGTCTTGAAAAAAATAACTTAAGTGGACACCATCAGAGAACAATGTTTCACTGTTATTATCTCAAAACTTATCGCAACAATTTCATACAAATCTCCCTCCTTCAAATGAGGGGGATCACCCCTTTATATAGGCTTTGGGCCATGATTACACATGCAAACCCTAATTAGGGTTTTCCCTAAAAGATTCCCCACACATGATGCAACAAGGTGGGAATCAACAATTAATAACCCGTCATGCCCTTATACAATTAATTCCATCCCATTACAATTAATTACATTCCTGCCAAAAATGGCATCCATTGTGCATTAAATGCACCACTTCTTTCAAATTTGCTCAATGTGCATTGAATGCACCATCACTTCCAAATTGGTTACATGCAATAGATGCTCCACCACTGCATTAAGTACGACGACTGCCATGCAAAAGGAATCTGCCATAGCACCCTAAATGTGACGGCTACATGCAATAAAGGTGCTCCATTAATTCAACATGCGTTGACCTGGCTACCACATGGTGAGAAACCCTTGGAGAGAGAAAATTTCATCTGGGAAGAATTTTCTTTGAAGTTTTGAATTTTCCTTGCCTTGGAGAAGATTTTTCATCAATTCTGCATATTTCCAATTTTTTAGGAAAATTTTCAAATTAGGGTTCCACGGTCCAGGAGAGAGAAAATTCTCTCACAAATCCAAATCTAACATCATTTTGAAATTCGAATGATTTTTGATGCCCGAAAATGGATTTTTCAAAAAAATTCGGGGGGGGGGGGAATTTCTTGTTCTATTCATCCTTGATTCCTTCCTTGCCTTAGAAATTTTATCTTCAAGCCATCCTTGGGTGTGATTTCTTCCTTGCTTGGAATTCCGTCTTGAAGGAAGGAATTTCCAACACTTAGCCAAGTTTTCACCTTTTCCAAGAATTTTGTCGTGAAGGAAGGAATTTCCAACACTTAGTCAACTTTTCTACTTTCCTGGAATTCTTCACCTTGGCCACATTTCTTTCTCGAGGACGGAATTTTTTGTGCTCTTTGAATTCATCACATCTGCAAGGAGCTTTTTGACCAATTTGCCACATTTCCTATTTTTTAGGAATTTTCCTAAAATTTAGGACCCAGGTCCAAGAGAGAGAATTCTCCCACGAGTCCAAATCTACAAAAAAATTCGGATTCTGATAAGATTTGGTGTCTAAAAATGGAAATTTCAAAAAAAAGTTCCAAGGGGATTTCTACTTTTCATTCTTCCTTGACCCCTGGATTTTCATGTCTTAGACAAATTTCCTTAGTTTCCCGGCTTGAGCATGGAATTCATTTTGCATAGTGGAATTCATCATTTCATCCTTGGTCAATGGGAGTCTTCCGATATTTTTTGAGCATGGAATCATCTTGGAGTAGAAATTTCATCATCATTTAAACCTTCCTTTCCTATCTTTGAACTTGGGCGTTGAACTGGCTTGATGAAGGAATTCATCCTTTACACATTTTCCAAAGCCTAGGCATTTTGGCGCCCATTCATGTATATGGGCGGAAAATCACACTGAAGGAGGAATTCATGCTTTGTTTGAATTATCCATCATCCCTTGGATTTGGTGCCCTATGATCTTCTTGGGCAGATTTTTGACCTTGTCATGGAATTCTCTATTTGTCCCTCTTTCCATGACCTCTCCTATTTAGCACCCTCCTGAGGAGTAGGGCGGAATTTGACTAAGGTCAAGGAATTCACAATTTTGTCCATTCTCCCTGTTGGCCATTGCTTTGGTGCCCTTTGACTTTCATGGGCGGGATTTTGAGTTGTCCAAGGAATTCATACATTTTACTATCTCCCATGACTTCTTGGCGCCCTCATCCTTGCCCAAGCGGATTTCTTCACAGGGCGTGGAACTTACTCTTTCTCAAACTTTCCTTGAACACTTCATTCCAGCGCCCTCCTTCACTGCTAAGCGCAATTTTCCTTAAGGCAAGGATTTTTACTTTTTTATGCTTTCCATGGACACCCTTGCTTGGCGCCATTCACCTAGCATGGGCACAATTTCTTTATGAGGGAGGAGTTCACTATTTCACATCTTTCCAAGGCGGGAGGGATTTGGCACTCCATTCCAAGCATGGGCACTATTTGTTAGTTGCCAAAGAATTCACGCTTTTTCCAATCTTCCACAACACCCCCACTTTGGCACCCTACCTTGACTTAGGGCGGATTTTTGCTATGAAGGAGGAATTTATGATTTTTGGGAGTTTTCTTTCATCCCTTGCATTTGGCCCCCTGAACCTCACATGGGCGGTAATTTGCTTTGTTGGTGGAATTTCAACATTTCCATGCTTTCCTTGGACACCTTGTTTTAGCGCCCTTGCCCAAACTTGGGCACTGAATTAACTTGGGGAAGGATTTTCATGATTTTTTCTTCATTCTCTTCATCAGAATATATGAAATATAACATTGTCTTTTTCCTTTCTTATACTTTAAGTTATATTTCATATATATTGGCAGGATGTTTGAGAGTGGTTTCAGATCTCTAGGAATTATAATGCAAATTCTAGGTTTTGGAAGATCTTTGAAATTTTCAGACAGTGTCAAATTTCGGGCCATTTCCAAATCAAGATGAAATTTGTGAATTGATATGAATTTCCAGACTTAGATGATTTTTCGAGCTTTCCATTCTTGGAGTGGTTCCCATAGCCAAATTTTGATCACACTTGCCTGCATTCTGACTCTTCCAAATTTTGAGATGATCTTCATGAACGTTCAATTTTCAGCGTCTTCAGGGATGAACCTGCCAAAATAGATTTTCCCAAATAGTAAGTGTTTCAAAATGTTAGGGTTTGGACAAGATAGGTCAGGAAAGCACTTACTAAAAATAGAAATTACTAAAAATAGTAAGTTTGATTTTTGGAAAAATTAGACCAATCCGGGGAGGCAGTGAAACTTACTAAAAATAGTAAGTGCTTAGAATTCGCTCAAATTTTACTGGGAGGTTCCTTGATGGGTCCCGATTCTAGTTCTAAGTTCAATTTTTCCAAAACCCTAAAAGAAACCCCTAAAATATAGGACTGAAGGCAGAAACCCTAAAATTAACAAAACAAGTCCTAGACTTAACCAAATTGGCTCAAACAAAAAGCAAACTTAATCATTATGACCCCCAAACACTTGCAAAGAAAAGAGACTGACAAGGCTACTGCGAAAAGACCCAAAAAACAAAGCCAAAAGACCGGAAGGGCCTAAAAAGTAGAGGGGTCCCCATTTGCAATGGGGCGATATGTGAAAACGTCACAACACGTTCCAATATGGACAGGCATCGAATGATAAGGAAAGAAAAGTAGAGATTGGTAGATATAAGCAAATTGTTGTCTGTTGTTGCCATCAGTATGTTTTATTCGTAAATTGTTATAGTATTGATGCTTCTTTCTGAGAACTATATATATATAATGTCTTGATCAGAAAAAATAACAATATTAGATTGTAAATCAAAAAGAACTCTTAAGGTAATAAACATTAAGAAGAATATGTATATACAATTTCATTCTTGCTACCAATGTCACTATTTAAGATGGGCAGTCTAAATCCAATCAATAGGATGATTTCCAAGATAGGGTAAGGATCACCATCCAATAAACTTTGAGGGCATGGTCCCAAGTTAGGGTAATGGCTTGGATCCGTAAACTTTGAGGGAGCCTATTGTATTTTGGTCTCTAAGCACTTTGGTAACATAGACAACCTCTTCTTCTTTAGAACTGAAGTAGTAACAAAGGCTGACACTTGCACTAAGAGTTATGGATGATAAAATTAATTATCTAGTATAATAGAATTAGTTATCTAGTATGGTAGATGAACAATTTACTTATTAATAATTGATAAATTAATTGAACTGTAGAATATCACAGATTTGTCTCCTAATTGAAATAGATTAATTATGGTTAAAACAGGCTTAAACCTAGTAGGGGACATTACGCATATTGAAGCAAAGAATGACGGAGGTTGGTTTAATGGTAAATCATTCGAGGAAGCTCTGGTTTCTAGTAAGCAAACAGTAATAAAAAGGGAGTTGTATTTTGAGTTCAAGAGCATTGAAGATCCATTCAAGCACAAGTGCACGTAAAAGGTTTGCAAGGTGGGCAATGATCTACTCTTCACCCTATTGCTCAATGAAAAAATGCTTGGGGTTTTGGAGGAAAGGAAATAGATTAAATTTGTGGGTATTTTCTTTGTTTGTTACTGCTTGTGGATCTTCCTAAATGAATTTTTTTTTATGATTAGTTATCTACAATGTAAGGAAAAAAATTGGAAACATATGTTAAGTTTCAATGTATGATTTAGAGGGCTTAATTTTTTGTTTGCTTGAATAATAGTATGCAAAAAAGGATTTTGGAATGTGGGAAGGTACATGTTTCGAGCATTTTCTTGGGACCCTAATACAAACACTGAGGATGTGATTTTAAACTCTTCCCTGAAATGGATTGAAATCTGCAATGTGCCACCTAATTTGTGGTTTTTGTTTCCACACAAAACCCCTTGGTAAAGTAATAAAAGTGTACGACACAAAGTCTTCACTTCTACCTATGAATGCAAGAGTTTTGATTTCCTTTTTATTTGTCTTCCTAGCTTCATTTGAATTCCTTTCCATGGGTATGTTCATAATTATAAAGTTATTGGCATGGGTGGGCACAATGCCTGTTTTTCTGGAAAAGGAAAAGACATTTGAGAATGGGCTGACCTTTGTGAAGTAAGAACTCTACTGGTAAATCTGGTTTAGGTAACAACGATAATCTGGTTAGAGGTGGAAATATGGAGTAAGACTGTGAGCAAACAAGTTGTGAAGATGCCAATGATTTTTTACCACCTTAGATTGTTAAAGGGCATCATGAAGATTGCATTGCTATTTCCTGCTAAAAAACAAGATATCATCCAATTAAATTGTGACACAAGCATCAATAAATAGTCTTAATACCTCATTCATCATCCTCATGAAAGTTACTAATGTGTTGCAAACTAAAAGGAAGTACATGTGACTCATTGAGACCCTTTCTAGTCTTAAACATCGACTTCCAAACATCTTTTTGTTTGATCTTACTTAGTGATATCTGGACATGAGATCTAACTTGGAAATGTATTTAACATGGTACAACTAATCCAAAAGATCATCAATCCAAGATAAGGGACACCTATTTTTCATATTTATTTTGCTCAAGGCTCAATAGTCTATGCACATGCACTAGGGACCATTTTTCTTAGGTACTGCCACTATGGTAGAAGTACATGGAAAGCTACCACGTGTAATCACTCCACTAACTAACAAATCCCACTAATTTTTTACTTCATTTGCCTACACCATGCTTTGTCAATAGGGGCCTATGTTCGTGTAATGTTCCCATTTTTAGCAATTTTACTCTATGAGATTTTGGATAGTTTCCAAGTTTTCCCATAAGCTTCCAAGTGAGTTGGGGAGAACTCCAAACTTCTTGGAGAGCACAAGTTCAATATTTTTTGGTTTTTGTTAATGGCATTGAGCTTGGTTGGTGTTTTGAATTGCAATGACACTTTCAAAAGCATTTTTTGGCAACCTGGGGTGTTCTCCGAAGTTCTTGAGAGCATATCTATTTTTAATAATTCTCCACGTTGGCACCAATCATCATCCATGACTGACTCCTCCTAAGTCCAATAGGTTGATGCAGACAACTCAATCTATGCTTTTAACAGACCAACATATTCTATATTAAGTAACCTACTATACTAGAGGGGTTCATTCAATTATCAACCAGGGATGTATATACTTGGTTGATGTTGGTATTGTATGTGTAGCCAAGGACTCTCTAAGCTGTATATCAATTGTGTAAAGGGGACTAACAGAATTCAACAATTAACTGAAACAAAAACAATGCTGAAATGAAAACCTATCTGCACAGCAGATTCTGTGGGTATTTGAAAAGTGACTTAGCAGTCATTGCAGGTAGTGCAGTGTTATGACTTTGCTAGCTAACTGAAGAAGAATAATTATAACAACTAATTTATTAAAGCAATGAACAATCTTAACTAATGCTAAATTAACAATCTAACTATAAAGAAGACTACACTACCTCAAGTGGTCCTTGCTTGAGGATTGCAACCTCTGAATACACAATAGTCTTAACTCAGAATATAATCAATCATCATTTTATTTATTTTTCAATGGTATATAACGAATAGTAGTAGCTTCTCTAGCTAATCAGAAATCTAGCAAAATCTAATTTGTATCATATATGCGGAAGAGATCTCCCAAACAATAGCAAAATTAGACTTTATACACATTCTCAAGCCAACGAGTTAATTACATCTTAGAAATTGCTATGTACACTTGTAAAGTCTCCCTAACACTGAGGATGACTTATCCTCCTAATACTGAAAGCAACAACTTAAACTAACAAAAGTCACACAAGCTGAATTGGACTCTTATTCAATCGGTAAAACAAAAAGATAGGAAACGTGCAAGAAGTGAATGAATGTCATAATGAAACATAAATCCACTATCCTATGAGCTTCTTCCATATCCTCCAAGTGCATTTATTCTTCAGAGATAAGGTCAGCAGAACTCTTAACAGTTATGTTTCGGTTGGCACCTCCTTAACTTCTTCCACACTGGCTGCAAGGGAACATTCTGCTTTAGCTGTGGGCCATTAGTCAATCCTCAAGCTACATGTTAATATCTAGAACATGCACTCATTCCCATCAACACCATTTATAACATTATCACATTATATCAACCATGAAAATCCAAAAACATATTTATTCATCACATGTCATATATCATCTATTAAGTTAAAACATAGTTTGAAATGAAATTTTAAAACATATGAAAGTCTTGTGAAAGTGGGAATAAAACAGATAAAGCAATGCCATTTGTAGGACCCATCAGTCCCACTACTTCAATTACATCTTGGCATGATCAAATTTGGTTTCCAATGCCTCAGCATTGCTATCCACCAAGGAAGCAATAATCGTTTGGGGAATTAATCGGCAAATCAAAAGTATAAGTTTTTTTCAAAAAATCGGGAAAAAATCGGATTTACAAAAAAACGTAAAAAATTGTAGAAAAACAATCAAAAACTACTTTTTATATATATATTAAGGCATCTCCATAGCATAGAGATATTGTAGGCAAATAAAATAGACACTTGAACACATGAATTGCAAGAAATAGATTTTCGTTCTTTATATTCATATCACCGATTACGTTGCACAAAATATACTACACCATAAATAATATCTAGATGGTGATAGATGTCAAAATGTCAATTACAATATAGTTTGTGACTTTGAACAAAGTCAACTTGTAAACTAAGTACAAAATTCCAAAATATCAAATGTAGGCAATGACATGCTAGAGGGCAGGAGGTTCTGATGATGAAGCTCCCGGGTGAGAGCCTGTCCTAATTCGATCAATCCATTGAGGAGCAAAGTTGGCTTCCTTCATGATATCAAAATCTTCAGTCCCAAGTGGACGATCAGCAACAACGTCATCATCATCATAAACATCATCATCATCATAAACATCATCATCATCATAAACATCATAAACATCATCATCATCATCATCAGCATCATCAGTAGCAATCAACTCACACTCTGGATATATCTCATCGAGGTCAATTGGCAAGCCATCCTCAATAGTTCCTGATTTTGCCCATGTAGAAATTAGTGTTTCCCTTACAAGTGAAAAACACAACGAATAGTGAATAGTGAATAGAATTTCAAAAACTGCAACTATATATTAATATTCTCACCTTGAGCTTTCCTTATCTTCAAGCGAAGGTTGTGATGAACAAATACCAAGTCATTCAGCCGTTGTTGTGATAGGCGGTTGCGTTTCTTGGAATGTATGTGTTCAAAAACACTCCAATTACGCTCACAAGCTGATGAGCTGCACGGTTGGCTCAAGATGCACACTGCCATCCACCTTAAATTTGGTATTTCATCTCCAAAAGAAGCCCACCATGCAGCTGAAAAACACATCATATGGAGATGATATTGTAAGACTAATAATATCTTATAATCTTAACGAGCTTAATGAGCATATTGGCAAAATAAAGAGATTGTTAAAAGTTTATAGTCTACCTGGTTGAATAGTCTTTTTGCTTTGTATAGCAGCCCTAGAAGAGAGAAAACCCTTAGCATGCTTGTACACTTCCAACTCTATCGTAGCCGCATCAAATTTTTCCAAGTCAGGAAACATTTTTTCCAAGCACTTGAAGAATCCTCGTTTGATCTCAGCATCAATTTCCAAGAAGTCAGTCTTATAAAATAACAAAGGATTGAGAAAGTATCCTGCAGCATGGAGAGGAGTGTGCATCTGTCCATCCCATCTCCTATCAATTATGTCCCACAATGGCATATACCTATCCTTGTTATTTTTCAGCTTACTCCTTATCACCTCCTTGGCCCTATCCATGGCCTCATACACATATCCCATGGGGGGTTTTTCCCCTTGCACTAGTCTCAAGACTTTTACTAAAGGCTCTGAAAATTCTACAATCTACTCAATTGATTCCCAAAAGGTGGTAGAATACATATACCCTGCCACTATTATGCCATTTGCTTGAGTTGTGAAGCCAGACTCCATCCACTCAGCTGAAACAAACATTCGCCTCAAATTACCTTTCTGTTCACATAATGTTTGTAATGCAAGGAAATATGTTGCAAATCTTGTCACCCCTGGTCAAACTAGCTCCTTGCCTTTTGTGAAAGAGCACATTATAGCCAAAACCCTCGTGTGATTATAAACAAATTTGGTAACCTTGTGAGCCTTCTGAAAGGCCACCTTAACCCATTCTATTTTTCCAATGTCCTCTAGGGTTAGATCAAGGCAATGTGCTACACATGGTGTAAAAAACATGGAAGGGTATTTATCTATCAGAAGTCTCCCTGCAGCAACACAAGCAGCAGCATTGTCTGTGATAAATTGAACCACATTTTGTGGCCCTACATCCATAACTACCACGTCATACATCTCAAACAATGCATTTGTGGATTTCATTATATTAGATGCATCCACAGATTTTAGAAAAACAGTGCCAATCTCACAAGAGACAAGGAAGTTAATGAGAGTTTGGTTCCTTCTATCTATCCAACCATCTGACATAATACTGCAACCAGTTCTAGCCCACTATAACCGATGTTGTTTAACAACATCTTGAACATCCTCTACTGCATCTTTCAACATACCAACCCTCAATGACTCATAAGATGGGGCTTGAAACCCAGGTCCTACAGCTGCAATAGCATCTACCATGGGTTGCCAATATGAATTTCTCGAAGCATGGAATGCCATGTGAGAGGAGTACCAAAAATTACCAATTGCCTTCTTTGCTTGTTCAGTGACAGTTTTCCTCCATCCTGTACTCTCCAAAGTGGTTTGTGATCTTGGTGTAGTACGAGGTTGGAAGAAAGTATTAATGTTTCCTCCACCTGTGTTTGGTCCACGTGAAATAGAATTAGGAGTTGATCCACATTCCCTGAAACTCCCATCTTCACCATCCTCCTCACCCAAATGGTTCGTCCTGGGATCTGCAGAACTAGAACCTAGTTCAACCCCAATTCTTGCCTTTTTGGTCTTACTCTCAGCAATCCCGTCAAGAGATTGCTTTGCCTGATACGAGACATCTGCAGGGCATGCTTTGCATATCACGGTGTTATTTCCTCGTTCTTTGGACAAATGCCATTTGAAACGATAAATTCCACCACTGATCTCTTCTAGACACCAATTGCACTTGACCTTCGTGCTACCAGGAACTGCTGTGCAATGTGTCCACGCAAAGTCTTTTTGACGCAGCATTCTGATCAAGAATCAGATCTGTAAAAACATTACACTTAGTCTTAAACTTTTGAGGGATCTAGGGTTGGGCTTGTGTATAATAATTGCATTTTAATTACATTGACATGGGAAATTGGAAACCTAAATGTAATTGAATTTCAAGTTTACAATAACAAAAGAGATGGTAGAAAGTAGAAACACAAATCAGAAATTTGAACAATGGAGGGTAATCAAATACCAAACTGAATTCAAAGAGATGTACCCATATGAAGGCAAAAAATGTTAAGGAAGAAGTTTAATTTTAGTCTTTGAATTAGCCACTGACATTAATGACATAAAAGTCACTGTTCATACTTTCATACAAATAATATTGTTAACATGTATGAACGGGTAACACATACAGTAATACATTGCAAAACCACTAACCTAAGAAGCAAAAAAAGTGCCCCTGACAACTTAGGGCTTTGGACATGCACAAGTTAGGTTGACAGGTGCCCCAATAGAGCAATGAACTTGAGGACCGACTCGACTATAGCAGTAGAGATGTAAAGTGAACTCACCTTCAAGAAGCACCTAAATACTGTTAGTCAAGAAGAAAATGAGGTGGAGGTAAAAAAGAATCTTATCAAGCAAGCGAATTGTAAAGCCTCATTAATCACATGGGAAGTCAGCCTATGTAAGAAGGAAATTCATTGTGTAGGGTAGGGATGTGTAATTGGCAAGAGTGAAAAATCTCTATTTGCAGATGTTGAAGAATTAAAGATAGAGGACGAAAAAAGAAGGATTGTATGTAATTTCTTTTTGAAGATAATACAGATCTAGGTCTCTCTCCTTAGTTAAGTTTTTTACCCGAAAGGGTTTATCTGCATAAAGTTAAACATTGTGTTATGTGTTCTAGTCTTCTATTCTGTATTTATTTGAGTTCCTGATTTATTTTCTTGCAATCTCCATTTGGTCATGCACTGGATAAAATCTAATTTACAGTTGAAATTAGATTTCCATTTTATAATTATTCACCTTCACTTCAAACACAACCAGAATTATAAGATGACAAAATGTTGAAGTCCTAATTTTTTCTGCTAAACATGTCTAATGCCCAAAACTTGATCTGGAAACTATGAAATAATTTTCATAAACTGCAATTGGATATATGGAAAAAATAGAGCTTAATATGTCTGTCTTCTGTCAATTTTTACCCATATGTCTGTATGTACATGTTATGTACATGTTATTACATACAGTAATACGTAGCAATAACTACGTATTACTGTTGTTGGTAATTAGGGCTGGCGGATTCCAATTGCCTTGGGCAACATTGGAATCCACCTCCATCATATAGGGCCAGGCCCAATACCTCTCGGCTCACCTAAAAGGCTTCCGCGCTTCACCCAAACCCAACTCGCCTCCTTGATAGGGCTGACCCTATTTCAACTCACTTAAAAGGAATTAAAATAAATAAAATGTTCAATTGCAAAGAAGGCCGACATAATTAAGAAGTAATATGTCTCCTATAAATGTATCATATACTTCTCATTATCATCATTCAGTTTTCATGTAATGCAAAATATATTCGGTGAAAGCGAAAGTCATAGTAAGGCAGATAGGGGACAGCGAACTTCATTAGATAGCAGCAGATCTCTAAATAGGAGACAGCGAACTTCACCAGATGGCAGCAGATCTCTAATAGGAATCAGCGAACTTCATTAGACAGCAGCAGATCTCTAATTGAAGACAGCGAACTTCATAAAAGGGCTGCAGACCATCTCCAAAATATAGAGAACTCCATTGAAGGACTGTGAGCTACTTGAAAGGTGCTGATACCCTTGCTATGCACAGAAAAATCCGATGAGTAGGACTGCAAATCATAATCTTCATTAGCAAACTAATTGTGAAGGCTTCTATCTCTCCTTCCTTGTGACTGCAACCTCTATACTCCAGTTAAGTGTGTAATGTTCAGTTGAATTCAAAATCATAATCAGATCTGAGGATCCTTTGGCTAGGTTTTTCCTCCTAGGAGGTTTTCCCAGGGTAACTGTGCTTTGTCCTTGTGCATTTCATTTCCTTTATTATGCTTAAGTCTGGAAAACAATAAATTAATTAACCTAGTCTAAACTAATTCTGATTTTCTGAGTTTTATTCAATCTGAAAGTACTAAAGCAACAATTACTGTATGTAATAACGTGTACATAACAGACTACACGTTATTACTGGATATATGGAAAAAATAGAAATTAATATGTTTGTCCTCTGTCAATTTTTACCCATATGTTTGTATGTAATGTTATGTACACGTTATTACATACAGTCATACGTAGTTAGTTATTACTACGTATTATTGTATGTAATAACAGACCACACGCCGTAATAATGTGTGCTCTGTTATTACATACAGTAATACGCATGTATTACTGTATGTAATAACAGACCACACGTTATTACATACAGTAATACGTAGCTATTACAGTAAGCCAAAGGCATAGAAAAAACATACGGGTAATACAAAAACATACCCGGTATTCTCAGAGGGCCTCGCCGAATTCTGGAGGTCTGCGACTATGTCGAACTCAACTTCCTTCACATGTGAACCACCTTGTGCGCCTTCCTTCGCAACTTCACGCGATATTTTTGCTGTTTCCAGAGCAGGCGTACAATGAATACGTCGCGCGAGCCCCTATATAGCTGTTCGCAGGGTTTTTCTTCACAGTTTGCAGGTTTTTTTCTCAGTTCGTGGTTTTTTTTTTGGCGTATTTGCCAATTTTAGGGTTTCTCTTTTTTAACGATTTTTAGACGATTAATCACACGAATTAATCGCGATTAAACGTGGATTAAATCGTTGACTGAAAGTCCACGATTTTTTGAAAAAATCGGGGCCATCGGTGATTCCTGATTAATCGGGTATAATCACGATTTTTTGCCGATTGTTGCTTCTATGCTATCCACAACTTGGATAGGAGTACTTGAATATACACTTAAGTTCTAATGTTTAATGTTAATACTTACGTGTTATGTTTTTATAAAGTTACTTCATGTCCCCTCAAAAGCGGGTGCCTAGGGAAAAGTATTGGGGGATTTGCACATAAAAATCATTTTAATATTTCAATAAAAAAATATTTGAGAGAAAATGAATTATTTTATAGTTTCAAATTGCTCTTTTCCCTCCAAAAGATATAAGAGGAAGTTTGGGGGTCTCATTCGCATATGTTGAAGATTACACATACTATTATGCTACTAGATTGAACCTGCACATTCTTCCTTGGATCTTTTGAGAACAAAAACCCTCATTGGATTATTGGTTTCAGATTTGGAAGGCAATCCCTGGCTAGCTTGGAGAAATTCTACTTAGGAATCACCATTGTTCATCACAGAGTTTTGTAGAAAAGGGTTTCAAAAAATAAAATATTTTAAGTGTTTTAATATTGCACAATTGGAGTGTGGTTTTCTATATTTTTTGGTACAGTTTGATGGGAGTTTTTTAGGCAACTAAGAGATAAGAGTATTGTTGGTCGTACCAGTCCATTTAAGCCTTGGGCATACCTTCCCTGGCAAGTATAAGGATTTATCATCTGCTATTGTCTATCATTTCAGCGCCAATCTATTATTTGTAGGTCGTACAGGTTACATTGGGTAGATTTATTAGTGTGAGGGGTCGTAAACTTCCTATTGGATGTCATACATCATGCCTGGAGGGCTGGCATAGAGGCATAGAGGCATAGAGGCATAGAGGCCTAAACACTTAGTGTTTGGTTATCCATCTTCTTCATTTGGTGGTGACCCTGTCATTATGCACCTTTTGGGGGACTGATTGCAATGAAAACACAGCATTTAAGGGATTTTTCAGAATTTTTAAGCTAGCCACCCCTATTCAGCACCTAGGTCAAAGCTGGGTGTGAGTGGAAAATGTCAGACAGACCTATATCTGCTTATTTTTGTGCATTTTGAGGGTGTTTTGTGGAGTTGGTTGTACATTGTTGCTAATTGCTATCACTGGAGGTGTTTCAAGCAGGTTGGATGGGTTTTTTGATGAGTTATCATGGCTGCTATGACCTGCGATTAAGGTGATTCAGACCTTCAGCCTTTGTATCAGTCATTATCAGACTTGCAGTTTTCATCTCCTTACCTAATTGTAACAACAGTTGTATGAATGCTGATTTCTTATATAGAACTTTATAACAGCAGTGTATCCTTGTTATGCAAGTTTATGTTACTGTTTCCTTATTGGCAAAAAATATTTTTAAAAAATAAAATCTAGGGTGGTTATTACAGTTAGGAAGCATACGAATGGGAAAACAATTGAACCTCATGCTCAACTGCTCTGTGTGAGAACAGCCCTTTTGGCTCCTCAAATAACTCGCTAAATTGTTTTACAAATTGTTCCACAGAGCTTTTCTCCTTGTTGGTATGCAGCCCATGAATTGATCTAGCCTCAGCCACTTGCTCTTCTTGTTTTTCCCTCAACATGACTAACTCAAATTTGTCACTAGCATTGATCAATCACCTAGCTTGCATACCACTTGGCACTTACCATGGAAATCTTGGATATGCTCTCATATGAACTGATCTTAAACCTTTTTCCGTCTTTTATCAACTGATATATGTTTTTTCTTCAATAGAAAACAGCATTTCAAACATAAAGATAGGGGCTACCAAACACCACACCACAAGCATCCAATGGATTGACATCAACAACAATTTCATCCACAAAGTCTATGGTAAGTACAGATCTGATTACACACTGTGTATTGATTGAGATTTCCATCCCTTGTTTAAGCCAACCTGACAAATGTGGAAAAGTGTTTCCCTATTTGCGAACCATACTCATTTGAATAGTTTTTTGTGAAATCAAATTTGCTTGAGAAGAAGTACCAAAAAGTGTATCTACTTTTCTTAATTTGAGCTGAAACTTGGTGTAGAAAGTTTGACCATCTTGTTCTCCAATTGAGCTTTGTTGTTACCCACACATGCACCTTTCCTCATTGTGTCACATGAGAATCTTTCATCAATGTCACAACTGCACTCTATCTAATTATATTTCCTACCAAATGACATATTTTTTGTTCTTTTTATTCCTGTAAAGATGCTGCTCTGGATGGAGCTTCCAACATCTCGCCTCGGTGTGTCCTTCCTCATTATGGTTACAAAATTGCCTCTTTGCCCTTGGTCTTTACCATGGTTGTAGTATTCTTCTTACCATTCCACTTGTCTTTGCCTTGCCCTTTCTCCACCTTGTTGCAACTTCCTACTCTGCTGTTTTTACCATGTTGCCGATTCAGGTTCATATTTGAGGTTCAGTTTCAATGATTCAGCAGTTTTTTTTTCCCCGTTCAGAACAACAGGGTCCAGTCATACACTACATATAAAAATTATATAAATATAAATATATTAATATTTTTTTTAAATACATTTAGTAAATAAATGTATTAGCTAATAAGAAACATAAAATGGGCAAGCCCCGCAGGCAAACGGTAGTTGCAATCCCTGTTGATAGGGAGATTTCCAGTTCGATTCCCTGCAGGTGTATTGCCCACGCCTTGGGCCAGCTGCCGCCGCACGTTCAACACTTCGGAGAATGCAAGGAGAAAAGCAAGCGACTGAGGAGGAGGAAGGTGTCGGGGTCTTACCCCTGATAGTGGTTTGAACGTTGGCCCGTGGATCGAGCGACCAGAGACTATCAGGGGTGTTAATGCCCTCATCGAATGCAGACACAGGCGTGGTGCAGGGTACACAGTAAGGAAGGCAGCGGAGAAATAGGGGGCCGTGGCTGGAGATGAATGGAACGATAAGGAGATGGAATGGAGCGATAAGGAGATGGATTGGAGTGATAAGGAGACGAAGTGGAGCGATAAGGGGAGAATGACGGAGGGATAAGGAGTTTCAAGGAACAAAGAAGGTAAAAATTGGAGGTGTTAATACCTCGCAAATGTAACCACGGGAAGGAGGTCCCCCAAATGTGGCCCTCACTGGTTAGAAACTCCAGTATAAAAAAGACATTACCGATCAAAAAAAAAATAAGAAACATAAAATATATAAGCACAAAATAATATATACATATACTCAAGGGAAGTGCTGTACAAAATGCAGCCTTGAGAAGTTACAGCAAGTGATTAGTGGTTAAATATACACATTTGATGAAACAAGATTAAAAAGTATCCAGAGATTACAAAGGATTCAAAACTGCAGATAGATATGTAAATTGCCCATTACAAATAGTAAATTAGAAATTGAGTCTTTTGGATTAAAAAAGGGTACACCTTTTTCATCAATGTTTCAGATCACACTCAGTGATCCATCATCAGGAAGAGGAAAAATCAAGGAGCAGCTATAGAACCACTGGAACACCATATGTAGAACAGTATTTGCTCTGTTTTCTATTATACTTCCCACATACAAGCCTAAATATAGCCACCATTTGATTATAGTGTCAAAGATTTATGTCCTCTAGCAGTGCATATCAAGTGGCCTTGTAATTGAATGAATAGAAGAATTTGGAGCCTATTGGGCAAACTATGAAAGATTTATTCAAGCAGCATGTATAGGATACAAATTCAGAGTATATGGTGGGAAAACTTGTATGGATACTGCTCTGAATTCAAAAGTTCAAAACAAGTTTGTGCCTAGACAAAACCCCCTTGCGGAAATTTATGAGAAGAAAATTTACAGAGCTTGACTGCAATTTGAAAAAAAAACATTTATGAGAAGAAAATTGACAAAGCTAAACCACAGTTAAAAAAACAAGTCTTTTTTGGTCTCCAAAATCTGTTTTTTGAAAAGAAACTTTTTTCAGAGTTCACAATAGTTTGCCCTAGGTATACCCAGCATTCATCCCCCAGACTGTAGGTTCATATCAGGTAAGTCTCACGTGTACCTGGGACAAATCCACAGTCCTGGGCAAGCACCTTGGGTGTAGCTAGATGGGACCCAAACCAAGATCTGTACCTCGACCAATTCAGTATGGCTACATCCCCAGAAACGGCTGAAACTGTAAAATAGATTTTTGACCAAAAGTAAGCTCTTTTCCTTGTTCATCTCAAGATAACGGCTTGTAAGTGAGCCTCACCAATATTCTGAGGTTTAGCAATCAAAAAAGCCCTCTCAAGGTGCCCAAACAGCCCTCCTATGTACTTCATCAGCACTTCCTTATCCATCATATCCTTACCAGGTTCAATTACTTTCTTATAGAATCCACTCATATATCATTGAACATTTTGTCCTTGTCATTGACACAAAAACCACCATCTGGGGTAGAAATGTTTCTTCAACAACTCCTTGAAATTCTTCCACTTGGAGATAGGTGGACTTTCTTAATTGTAAATAAGTGGCATAGATTTTGTACAAAGAGCAGGGCAGGATAGCTTCAGTCTTGCAAAAGAAGTTTGTTGATGCAGACTAACTGTGCAAGCTAAAGTAAACCTCCTTTTGAGCAATCCATTGATCTACCTTTTCCACATTCACTTCGTCATCAAACGGATGGATGTCAAACTTTGCTTCAGCCTTAAAGAGGATACTGCTTCCCCCCAAAGAAGTATCTTCTTGCTCTTGATCAGTCTCCTTGAGCGGTTACTCTTGCTCCTCTTGCTGTCTTTCAAGCCCCAATTTTGTATTTATTGCTTGAAGAGCACTTTACACCATATCCAACTTGCTCATAGACCTAAAGAACTAAAATACAACGTATTCTAGCCTTTGGAATCTTGTCTCATCTAAATCCATATCTTTGATCATTCTTCTCACTACTCTATTCCAATCCTTAGTACCAATTTCAGGCTCAAATTGTTCCAAGTCTCCACTTCCATTTGACCTTTTAATGGGCATAAACTAGAATTCCTTCTCTACCAACTGAAAATTACACAAACTAAGGTAATTCTAACCTTCACTGATACCGCTTGATCTGTAAAATAAGGTGGATATTCCTCAACAATTCATCAACAAGATCTTTACGAGCCCTACTGAATTAACCTCATAAAAAGACTGATTTCTACTTGTATCAACTGCAATAAATCAATCCAAATTCACTTTTACTAAAACATCATTTACACAAACCTAACAATTTAAAATGGAGAGCAAATATGCAGGAGTCAAGACAATGACTGAACACACATGATAACGTAGAGGAATCCAAAAAATTGGGAGAAATTGCATCAAGAGTGAGCTAACAACATCTCATTCCACTATATCAAATCAGAAATACAATGTAGATGTATAACATGATGTCAAAACAAGCTTTTTACATGATCAACTGAACATCATCGCCTACCAACAATGTCTGCAACATCAAAATACTTGTTTCCCAGTCAAAAACCCTCCATAGGGGAACATAAAATGAGGTTTCAAACAAGCCAGCCCTTGCACAAGGTGTCTCTTGCATTAATATAGCTGTCCCATGTCTCTAGTGGCAGTAAAAACGGTCTCCCATGCTTGGAATGCGAAATGGAGCATCCAAAACCCTTCAACTTCCCCTAGAAACCACCTCAAATCAACATATGGCAATCCCAAAACTGCGACAGTGATTGCCAAACTCAGCTGTTGAAAACTGGCAATCATGAAACCACCAGCATGATTTCAACATAACAAACTGTTAGAACCAGCGATCCCAAAGCCATTCAAATTTCACTTGTTTTTTCTACATGAACCTGTCTTCTAGCCTCCTTGTGATGCTCTGCCAAGGCTGCATCTGACCTGAGAACTGACATTCTTGCTTTGAAACTGACAAAATCCAATCTTCTAGATGGAGCTAAGTCCTGAGACAATCTCTTAGCTGGAAATGGCAATAAATTACCTTTTGGCCATGTTCCTTAGGTCCATTTTACGTATCACTTTTTTTCACTACTTTCAAATTAATATCAAGAGACATAATACTTTAAGTCAGCATTGCACATTATTTATGTAGATTGCAACTAATATATATGGTCAGCAGATGGATCAGAGCTGGAAAGCTTTGTTATTAGAATTTATTTAGGGTCATTCTTTTGAGGCCAAAGAAATAAAATGGAGATGCTTTAGTTATGCCTGCTAGCTCTAGGATTGTGCAAAAAGATACCATGGTTAATTTTATAGTCTTTGCGTTGGAAAAGCCAAAAGGGGATACAAAGATGTTCCTGATGCACTGGGCAATATAAAGATGTAAATTTAACTCATTTGATAACATAAATCCATTGAGGCATTACAAGCCAAAAAAGGAAATCAAAAGCTATGCGAAGGTTTACCCTGCATCCTGCTATTCACTGCATGTGCTACATTCAACAGACAACTCTTAAATCATTTTTTCTTTGCAAAATCTGTAACATCAAAAATACAGAGATGAAAAAATTTCACAAAGAAAGTGAGCTGAGGCTCAGGAGCTTACTCTCAAACAACAGCACTGTCACCAATCTTGTTGAAAGAAATGCAATTTAAGGCTTATGTTTCTCATTGCTTGCCCTGAAACAGGTTTTGTATTGTAAATGGCCTGTTTCTTGTTGCCAATGATTTATTTTTAAATTTTACATGTTTTCTATGCTTTGCTTTTTTCTCAGTTGCAAGTTGGTACACCTTTTGGGTTATTGAGAACTTGAGATATAGCCAAGTCTGATTCGTGAGATTTTATGAATTCCATATGTATATATACTATGATTTCATGTGTTAAATTATTTATACATAAATGTGTTTCTTGCACTAAAACCTTCCCTACCCTATTTCCTGTCATGTTGTCATTGTCATCATGTTTCTCGTTTCTAGCAGCTATGGCCATCCTGCCACCGTGACAGGTTCCTGGAAACTCGAGCAACTTCCAGAACTCTTTCAAAAACCAAAGCACGGGATTTACGACATCTCAACTTTCATTGGAGTCATGCTGCTTCTCTTCTTTGAATGAGTGAGCTACAAAACCTGTCCTTGTCTCTGATTCATTTGTTGTCTCCTAAATTTTATCTTCAACTTCCTTATTTTTAGAATACTCATAATACTTGGTCTTTGAAACCCAATTTGCCTCACAATTTGCATTCATTTTTAAATTCAGATGTTCTCATTACTCAAATTTTTAAAAATAATTTATCTCTTGAACTTTTAAATCCTAATCAGTTTCGAGTCATTTTTTTCATCATTTTCAATTTTATTTGTCAAAACCCTAATGCAGCAAAGGGCAGAAAAACGTCAATAACTTAAATAAGTTATCTTCTTTAATCGCAATGGTTTTATCAAGATCACCTGGAAGCACGGGGTGCAGGCACACTATTTCAAATCAAGTTACAGGGCTAAATGAAAAAAGATAGAGCCATATGAATATTTATATACTTATCAAAATATGTGGGTGCCTAGTGTGCCGGTCCTCATCCCTATTCTGGAGACTTCTGGTGACTGGGTTCATCAACTGACAGAGATTCACTTGGTAGAAGATATTCAAAGCATGTATGAGGACGGGTTCTCCTCCCTAACTTAAGTCTCCCATTGATTGTGGGTTTTACCAACTATCAAGGAGTCACTTGGTCGCTGATGTTTAAAACACATCTATTCTGGAGCCTCCTGATGACACGGCTGCTACCAGCTTTGCAGAGCCAACTGGTAAAAAAATGACTAAGACATATAAACATGGGTTCTTGTCTCTATACTCGATTTTTAAAATGACCATAGGTTTTACCAATTCACCAGGGGACGGCAGTGCTTTGGAAAAACAAAAAGTTTCGAACATATATGAAATTTGTGGGTTTAGTTTCAAATATCTACCGACGCATCTTCTCATTTTTAGGACCTCTTTCTTGTATCACCTAGCCAGTGCTCAAACATGGTATCAAGAGTTCAATTCCACACAAAAACCCAGTAATGCATAGGCCTGAATGGCACTGATTACTGTCACTTTGTTATACAAATACTCTCTTCATTTAGCCAGTGTCCAAACTTTGAAACAAAAAGATAGACGGTATCTACTACATCATAGTGCGTCTGGCGTAGCTTACATAAATATTAGGATCAATTACATCAAGATTTTTAAATGTGAAGTTGAGTAATTTGTTTGAAGAAGAAAAATAACAAAATTACAAATTATTTTATCAAAATTGACAGCAAAAGATCCCAAATTTAAAAAGGAAAGGAGATCCAATAGGCGCTGTGTAGACAGCCTGCTCGATTAGATTTTTGTACTTAGCAGTATGGTTAGTTGTGGTATGATCTCATACACTGTTTGGCCTGTCAATTATTTATATAAAACTGATTTGCAGAAATAAAATCAGAAGAAAAAGAATAAATTGAGGGGAGGAGTGGAAGCGAATTGTGCGTACCGTACATACAATGAATGCAATAGACAAAAGCGCTTGCTCGGCAGGAGGCGGCGAGGGAAGCTTCGGGAGTACGACTCCCACTTGAGCCACTAAATTGTTGTGAGAATGAGGAGATTTTGGTAGTTCCAAGTGCGAGTGTGGATTTGAATCGTTGTTTTTCAGAAGGCGGGCTACAGCAGATGCTCCATATTTTCTAGTAACAAAGCGGCGGGATTGAATTATGAGAGGAGTGCGATGAAAATATGAGCAGCCTGTGAATTGGGCTGTGCAAGTGATATTCATTTCGTTTTGTGTATTGATGTGGCGTGGCTGAAACGCGAAGTCATTATTGGTCGGGAAAAACTAAAAATATTTTCCAGAAGGCTCAAGAAACTGCTGTGAGGGACGGTGGGCATGCCCTCCAAACACCAGTGGAATAAATTTATAGAGTAAAGCTGCCTTTCGTAGTGGGTGGGTATTGCCAGAATTCATAAGAGTTTTATTGGAATTTTATAGGCAAGTTTTAAAAATTTAAGGTTCAAAATTTGATTATTTTCAGTAATAAGGAATAGCTAATTCTAAAAATCATTGATTGGAATTAAAAAATTATAATAAATAATATGTGATAGTACTTATAACGTAATTTCTTCTTAACACATATCAAGTTTCCACAATCTAAAAATCATACGCAATCTAATCCGAAAGCACTCTAGATTATAATTTCTTCTTTTCTGAGACCCTTCTAAGAATGTTTCAAGATGGCAAGAAAAAATCATACACAATCTAATCGGAAAGCACTCTAGATTATAATTTCTTCTTTTCATGAGACCCTTCTAAGAATGTTTCAAAATGGCAAGAAAAAACAACAAATCCTCATTATGATGGAGGAATAAAGAATCATCTTCATGCATTCTTTAAAATATTTTTTTATCTATATATATTTTTATTTGTATATTAAGTTGGATATTTTTAGAATGTGAATTTTTTATTCAAATTATTTAAAATTTTATTATACATATTTTATAAATAAATTATTCAATGTCAATTGAAATGTTAATGTAATATTTTTAAATTTATTTTTTTATTGTATGTACTAAAGTTGATGATTGTCATTTTTCTTTGTGTGTATTAGAGAAAAAAATTTAAGGAAGATTCACTTGCTGATTGTTATTTTGTTTTTATGATGTCCTAGAAGTTGACGATAGCTATGTAATTTATATGGGGATAGATTTTAATGGTTCTACATAATTCATAATTATGTTTATGTTTGATAAAAGTACTAAATAAATTGAGGATTACTGGAATAATGTTTGATCATCATTTTTAGATATTTTTAATTTAGTAATCAATTTGATATTTGTATCATTTGGGATTACAAGTGGATTGGATATGTATTAAGTTGTCTATTGTTATCCCACTCACCATCTTTATCAATTTAGATTCAATTATAGAGAGCCTTAAGTGTGTGATTATTTAACTTTATATTTATTTTTCAAAATATTTTTTATTATAATTTCTTTTAAAATTTATTATATGTTTTTATTAATAAATGATTAAATATGAATTGAAATGTTAATGTGATATTTTTTTAATTTATTTTATTAAAAAATTAAAATTATATTATTAAAAAAATATAAAAATTTGCTCATCAATTTATTTTATTTTTATTTTGAGAAAATTCTAATAATATACATTTTTTGAATTATTTTATATTACTATTTTTGCATTAATATCATTACAAAGTAGTTACAAGATTGTATTATAAGTTTCAATTTTATAAACATGTGGTTAAATTTCAAATAAATTATAAAACTTTATAAGGTTGATAATTCTAACATTATTCTATTTTAAAAGGAAGTAAGGTTGTTTTGATAAATGGTCCTATTAATATAAACTCTATTATCATGTTTTACATGTTGTCCTCCCCTTCTTTTTTAGTTGCTAAAACACTCCTTAAAGCTCATCTAACGGGGCAAGCAAATTTTAATGTAATTATTTGTAAGTATCCTACAATTATCTATAGGCATACTTGAAATGAAAAGATCAAAATATTTACCCATTTGATTATTTAATCTAAAATCTAATAATTTAAACATAATAAACAATGCATATTTTAAATTAAATAGAAGTAAAGGTTGATAATGGAAAGAGACTAGATAAATAGGCTAGAAAGTGTATAGTCCTTTTGCTAATCGACGCAATATAATGTTATGGCTTTGTTCTAGAGGTCTGATTTAGAATTTCCAATTTGTCTACTCTCTAGAATCTTCTAAATTTAGCTTGTACATCAATAGTATGTAAACGTGTGTGGTAGCATCTATATAATCATGGATCTATCATTTACAACTCTACACTATGAGATTTATCTTTAACATATATTACACGGGGAATGGTGGTCTTGTAAACACTTTGGGGACTTTTCATAAGGAGCTTGAACTTTAAATCTTCCTTGATTAGGACCAAGCCCCACAAATAGATGTAAGAAAATGAATATGGACCATGGAGGATGCCAAGTGTCTAAAGATCTATGTGAGAATGCGAGTATACGACTGATTGCCAAATTGTGTGTTGTTAATTGCATATGTGTATTTTAGATGTGTGTGTGTGTCTACCTCTTATACTTACACCTTTTTGGTGCGGTATCATCTTGAGTGCTAGCAACTATCATGTTTTGAGGGTGAGAAGTTGGTCATTTGAAGGAGGACATGCACTTGTAGCCACTATAAGTTTTCACTTGCAACCACTAGTCAGGGATTGCCATAGTGTAGAATCATTTGCAACAAAAGATTTGTAACAAAAAGAAGTTACAATAAAGAAGAGTTGCTCATAGCAACTAGAAGTTTGTCCCTGGAGCAATGGGCACTTGTAGAAAAGGAGGTGAAGTTCATACAAGGAGTGATTGGAACTTGTAATAGAGGAGGGGAGGCACTTGCACACTTAAAGTAATGGGGAGATTATAAGGATAAATGATAGCATGAGGGTGGCACTACAAGGTGGTCAAGGGGTCACAAAGAGGACCAATGTTGTTGTAGTTGCCAATATAGCAAAGGAGTGTTATAAAGGTGCTCATGTGTCTAATAGAAGAAGCTACAAAACCAACAAAGTAGGACAATATTATATAATTGAGACTACAAAGTTGTTTGTAGAGTAAAGGAACTTGAATAAGAGTAGGTCTTAAAAATGAAGAGGAGGTGGTGGAAATCAAATTATTGATTCCTAGCATGGATAGCTTCCAAGAGTTGGGTAAAAGTAGAAACTTGTCACACAATTATATAAAGGAAATGGTCAAAACAACAAAATAGGTTTTAATGTCAACAACATAAAAGTTGCATTTATATTTTGAATTTCAATATGATGTAAAATAATGAAATGTAGAATTCTAGATGAAGTTTATGCTCGTATTTTTTTATTTTTTAAGTTTTTATTTTTTTATATATTTAAAAATATATTTTTAGTTGCACAAAAATTTTTAGAAAAAAGTGATGTAGAGTTAATGTCACAAAAGAAAACAAAAACAATTTTATTTTTATCTAATTTTTGTTTTCCATATAGATAACTTTAATATCTTGTGCATGAAAAAAAAAATTAATGTATATTTTCTTTGCAATAACATTTTAAAGTCAAACTTACCAAAATCTGATAGTTTCCATTTAACATCATATTTTTGTCTAATTTTTTTCACTTTCAAAAAATAAATTATACCCTTTTGGAGATGATTTTGTCTTCTAATGCACCATATGTAAGGTCCACCCTCGCCTTGACTTGTTTTGACTAGAGTTGACTTTTAATTCATGCGTGATAGACATTATTGGGCATATGCTATTTCAGATGATTTATATGATGTTGATACTATCATTATTGATTGTGTGATTTATTAGACACTATATGCTTATTACGTGATTAACTATCGAAAGATTATATTGCTCATGTGATTTGATGAGAATAAGTGTTGATGGATTTTACATGTCTTACTATAATCATGAATTATACTAATCATGCACTTGATGATGTTTTTATGTACTAACCATATTCAGTGATTATCTATGACGAGTTGATCTTATGGTGTGTTTGATTTTTGTATGACTGTCTTCAGGATAGAGACAATTCCACATCACTCATTGCGAGCGGGATGTGTCATTGCGATTCTCTAACCCTTGCATGTTATAATATATATGCATATGTCGTATCGTTGCTTTGTGGATGCAGGATTTGCAGGTACCAGACATCGACTCCACCTGGCTCCACAGGTCTGAGCGTGTCTTTAAATCCCAATGGTATGTGGTTCGAAGTTGGCACAATTTCCCCTCACATACTCTAGGTCTAAGTTGTTCACTGTGAGTCGTCAATGTCTTGGCGCAAGTCGCCATGTCAGTTAGTAAGTTGGGTTTCTTTTGTGTTTTGAGTATGTTAGTATTGGTTGGTTAATCTTTTTATGTTGAGGCTGATTGGTTATTGATGTGAGATTAAATAGTTAATAATGCTTATTTTAATTATTTTGATTAATAGCAATTTGATTATTTGGTTATCCAATGTTTGATTTAATTTATTGGATTCTTGCCCCTCTTGGGTATTTAATTACTTGATATTTAGTATTTATTTATTTTAATGATGATTTAATATTTATTGTTTAGCTTATGTTGTGGCGTTATATTTATTTATGATTTGACCCTTTATTGGTATTTAATTGTTTATTTATTTATTTATTTAATCCCTGTGGTTTAATATTTATTTGGTATTTAATGTTATTTGGTTCTTTGGTTTATTTATGAGCTTTTGGTTTAATTAGTTTAAATTCCCCATTTGATTTATTTAATTGTGGCTCATGTTTTATTTATTAGTTGACTTTTATATTAAGTGGGTTGTATAAATACACTTTAGAATAAAATAATAAAACATTCCCACCTAATTGTAAAAACATGTTTTATATTTACCTTACCTACCCTTTTCTTTTATTGGTTGAATTTGGGAAGGGAGGTAAAATTATATTATATGGTGGGGTTGGTAAAATATATTATAGATTGGAATATTTTGATTGGCCGAGATTGAGGCTAGGGTTTTTTGGTTAATGTTTGTCTTTTTATTTTCTTTCCCATGAGGTTTTCGGGGTTGGCTCTCCTTGGAAAAGTTTTTCTCCAGCAAGTTTTCTTCTTGTCTTTGGATTTCTTCTTTCTTGGTTTTGGCTGGAGCTTGGATTGGATTTGGTTTGGCTTGTGGGAGCTCTTCTTCAGCTTCAATTCATTACTTCAAAGTTGCAGGTTGGAGTTCTTCACTTTATATTTTGGTTTCAATGGCTTCTCCGTGTATGCATTGTGTCTGCATTGTTTTGGGTGTTGGGCTGAAATAATATTATATGCTATAATTTTATTATTGCTAAAAGGAAATATTTGGGGAGAACTTTATATTATTTGGGTTTTGTATAGTTGCTGGAAATGGGTATTTGGTATTTCATGTGTATTGCCTTCTTGGTTCTGTGAAAACCCTTGTGAAGATATTTGATTAAATCTTGGTCTATAGTTTGAGATATTTTATTGTGTTTATATCCAAGTATTCCTTGTTTTTGGGCGTCTCTATTCATATGTTTTTCGTGGCTTTTTGTAAAGTCTGGATTTTATTATTTTACCCAAAAGTTTCTAATTTTTCCGTAAGTCTTGCAAAAGCGTTGTCTTTTTTTGGCAGAAGCGTTGTCTTTTTTCGGCCGAAACTCTGTCTGTCTTTTCGACAGAAACTTTGTCTTTGTTTTCGGCAGAAACGTTGTCTTTTTTCGGCAAAAGCGTTGTCTTTTTTTGGCAGAAACTTTGTCTGTCTTTTCGGCAGAAACTTTGTCTTTGTTTTTGGCAGAAACATTGTCTTTTGTTTTTCGGCAAAAGCGTTGTCTTTCTTTCGGCAGAAACACTGTCTTTTTTCGATAGAAACTCTATCTTTGTTTTCGGCAGAAGCATTGTCTTTTTGGTAGAAGCACTGTCTTTTTTGGCAGAAGCGCTGTCCTACTGGGCAAAAATGTTAACCTACCTGTGTGTTGTACTTTGTGAGTTTTTGGTCATATCCGAAGTATTTTCTCAAATGGATTATTGTACCAGAGGCTATTTTTGAGGTCTGTTAATACTTTCCAGATTTGGCTTTTATCAGTGCTGATGTATTTTGATGGTTTATGTATATTTATCTCTCTATACCATTGTAGGTATTATAAACTCTCTTCCATGTGAATAGGCCATGGATGATTGAGGTGAATATCTATATTGTTTTGGACCAGCAAGTGAGTAGGCCTTGCTGTGATGTTATCTTTTATTTGATGGCAGCATTTGATGGCTTGATATGTCTTTGTTTATTGCTAGCCAAGAGGCTCATTTTGTTATATTGATGTTGTTGTAGCCTTGCATATGTTGTGAGAGTATGTGTGGAAGTTATTTGTTGCATTGAGTATTACTTTCATGTATTATGTTGGTAGAGCCTCTTGTGATGTGTTGTTGGGCCATGTTAGGAGGAGTGGGCTTCCTTGTGATGACCAGGGTAATGAGAGATAGGTTTGCATGAGGTTCCTTGTAAGGATGCATGAAGTCTAGACCGCCAGGGCAAATTGGAGTTTTCCATGATTTGTAAATAAGTGATAACATTGATAATGAATTAATTGGGATGGAAAAATTATAACTCATTTTAACAAGATAATGAATAGTTTTGAGCCTCATGGCTTATGTACTAGGGAGGATGTTTTAGGATAAGCATGAGAAGGCCGTGAAGACGGTAAGCTAATCTCCCTTGGTCTCTCATAGGTTGAGATGGCTCCACATGTCCATCAGGCTAGTGCCTTATGTTATTATGTTATTATGTTATGAGGATGGCATGTGATGACACTCCACTCCTACATGTGTTTCCCCTTTGTGATTTATGATTATGCTTATTGGAGCATTTATGTCTTGATGAGTTTTACGCCTTTGGAAGTTCACTTTTGTTATCTTGTGATTGGTTCTTGCTTGAGTGTTCTTGTGTTGGTTAGTCTCTTTGGTTTTAAGTGTCAGCCTAGATGTAGAGTGTGTGTTGGGACCTTGTGTTATCTCTTAGCACGGGGGGTGGTTCCTTTGGTTCCACATGGTCGGGTGGTTGGTGCTTTTAAACCATTGGGATGTTCCTGTCTTTGGATTCTTCTTGCGTGAATGAGGATGTTTCTTCAGATTGTTCATGGATAATAATTGTAGCAAGAATGTAAATGATGATGTGATTTATGTAATGAAATTCTTATGTAATGGTTGTAAAAGAAATCATGTTTATGAAAAATGACTATGTTGTTCTAGTTGTAGTGATAACTTTGGTTATGGTAGATGAATGTAATGGTGAACCTTGAGTTGTATTCTAACGCATTTATATTAAATGAAATGGATGCATGAGATGTGGATAACTAATATGGTTTGGAATTAAATGATGCATCTTGTATTCTCGATGAACCATGTTAAAAGGAAATGGTGTAAATGTTATGACAATGGTATTAGATTTGAAATGATGTCTTTAACTAATGCTTTAAGTAGAAGAAATGTTATGTCTTGATAGGATGTATGAGTTTGATTAATGTTGGAAGATATTTTAGGACATGTTTATGTTTGGTGATTAAAGAAATTAAAATTATAGTATCATACTTCATAGACAATGATCTAATGGTTGGATTGAAATCTTATAATTCTTGGGATGTAGTTGAATATTCCTTATGAAGATATTGTATGGATGTTCTTATTGAATGAATCACAAATCTTATTAATGGAAATTTCTAGTAAGTGTATGGATAGATCGTAAAATGAATGCATGTCTTTTAGGAAAGGATTATAATGTGTCATGTGTTATGGTTTAAGATTATATCTCCATTTGGTGGATGCTATTAGTGGTTATGGAATTAGGATATTGTATCATAGTTTGTGTTGAGATGAATTCGTGTAGTTCTTAATTTGTAATAAGATGATTGTTGGTTAATTGATGTAGTGTAAGAGATTTTATGAAGATTGAATGGGCTATGAATTAAATGGTTTGTGAGTATTGCCTTATGTACTTTAGGAATCATGATGAAGAAATAAGTATGCTAGAAGCATAGAATCATAAATGATTATGTGAAAGTTAATCGTAAATGGAAATTATGTTAATGCAATGTAAGGGTTAATCTTGATATATGATTGGTAATGTCCATAGTCGAAGGTTGGTTAAAGGTAATAGGAACATTCGGACTTGGTGTATAAAATGAATCTAAGTGAAAAGGGAAATAGATGTGCATTGAAAGATAGAATCTCATGTTAAATGAAAGATTAAGTAGATTGCATATCAGGAGTGTTAGGTATTGCTATGATGTACCTATATGTGTATAATGATTTATGATTATGTGGTTGATCTAGAAGAAAGTAAATGCTTATTTCTTATGTAGGTAGATTAAGTAATGGCGTTGAGATACCCTAGGGAGTTAGTAGTAATGATTTAATGTATTCCGCTTGTGTAATTGTTTGAATATCTTGAATGAATTATTCTATGTTCATAACACTTAATTGTTGTTGTGTGCTCACTGCATTGCTTAAGTAATGTTATGTGTTGTATTGTTTTGTTTTGTTTTTTAATTAAATTAGCTTGTTTTTAGCTACATTTCTCTGCGGTATTTTGGCGGGCATTACACCATATGTTTTAAAATATTTTGATATGGTTTAATTTATTTTAATTTATAATCAACCTCATTTTTAATTTAATAACCTACTTGAACTATTTGAAAATTAAAAAAAAAAAACATATTACAGCTAACCAAACTATCAAAAAAAATGTATTTGGACTTTCAACTCTAACATCTACAAAGTGGTATTTTTAGTGTTTTGAAAACACACATTAACTCAAGAAAAATTCAATTCAAGTGCAAAGTTTGAAAAAAAAATGTGAAAAAGAATGAGGTGGTTCCCAACAAACATGTCACATAGGCATCTTCGATCGGAAGGGTTTTGGGCAAAACCTTTCTAGTTAAAAAAATTTGGGATAAAGCCTTTTCGACCAAAAAGTGGTCAATCAAAAGGTTGGTGATTGAGTCTTATTCAATAAAAACCTTTCATATAAAAGATTTATTTTTTACAACTCAAGCATTCAAAGAAAACACAAAAAAGGAGTTTTTACAGTAAGAGAGTTACAAATCTGAGGTATAATCATTTTCAACTTATCATTGATTAATTTTAAAGATTTATGAGATTGATATATTTTTATTTACTCATTTAAGGTTTGTGAATGTATATTTGAGACCTACATACATGGCATCACCAATGTTGTTGATTTAGTTTCTTCTCTCAATTATAATCTTGGCTAGTAGTTTGTAATAGAATTTGGGAGATTTAACAACTAAAGTAATCTAGTCTATATTCTAAGTATCTAAATTTCCATTAGAACTAGGTTATGTCCTTCGACCTATAATATGAGTGTCGGTTAAAGTGGATCATTAGTCCATTTAGATGAGTTTTGGATTGGATGTAGTAGTTTTGTATGGACTTGTCCCTCTAGTTCATATGTTATCGGCTAATGTAGGATCTTACCTCTCCTTTAGGTGCTTATACATGTACATCCATGTGGTGTAAGTTCCTTCACATTCAAGTGATTCATTAAAGTTAATGGCGGATTCATATATTGATGGAAACTCTTTGATTAAATGTCATCATTATGTGAAAAAATATAATTCGATAAACCAACACCATGATTAAATGGTGGGTTTAACCCTTTCATGAATATATATGGATTCTATATGACTTAAATTTTATAATTGTACAATTCTTTCATACACTTGTTTTGAAAATGAAAGGATTGCATGTATATTTCTTCTTCAAGTGTATTGATATATTCTAGCCTGGTTTCATTTCAACTTTTTTTAATTTCTTTATCTTTTCCAAGTACCTTTTATTGTTTTTCTCTCCTAAATTATGTCTTTTTCTTTATTCCTTGTCTAGATGCCAAGTGATCTTTCTTCCCTCTATTTCTTTACTTGTACTTAAATGGTTTCCCATTCTACAAATAGTTTGAACCCCCATTCATTTCATCTCATGCTTTTCTAGTTTGAACTAGATTCATTTTTCTCATTAAAAGTTTAGATTGCCTTGTGATAATGGACAATTTGATGATCCATGGTCGTATAAGTTAAGTTAGAACGTATTAGACATTAACAAAGACTACGAAAATTGATCAAATTTCTTTAAATATTAAAGTTATATCTTTCATATTAATTAATATAACCTTTCTTAATAATTTCCATTCAAGGGAATTCATTTATTATTGTCAACTTTCTTGTGCTTTCTATGGATTTATTTTCAATGTTTTATCAATTATTTCTTAATTAAATACTCTAGAGACTTAAACCTCTTTGATCGACCTCCCTAAAAATTTCACTATCATATGAATTGCTACTTCTATTATGCACTTTGGGCCATCTACACACTTTTCCCTCCTTGTAAATTTTATATTCCTTATTTGAGGTACCTCAAACCTAATCTCAGGTGCCTCAAACCTAATCTCAAAAAGATACCTTGTAGCCCTTATCATCATAACAATTTACTAATTTATAGCTTCTTATCTCTAATTTATTTGTCACTTGAGGCACCTTCTTGGCTAGTGCAACTACTTTCCTCTTATCTCCTTAGTTGTTTTGTTCGAAGTGTTTTTTCATATTAGACATCTCTTTATATCAAAATATAATTTAGGTTAATGTTTTTTAATAGTTCTCATATTTATTCTTGCTAGGTCCACTTTTTTAAAGTGTTGACATATATTTTTCCTTTTTAAGTTTTTTTTGCAATTCAATTATCATGTGTAAATGTATTGACTACAAATATTCATTTATATTGTACACACATCACACTATAATCAATCTCCTTAAAACAGTCGCATATTTACTTGGATAATTCAAGACATACATGAATGTTCTTTCTTGGCATGCTTTTTTTTTAAGGGTTGGCATGTTTTTTTTTTGCTTTTTAATTATCCTTTGTAGATCACTTTTCATGTGTAAATGTATTGGTCCTAGTACAAAAATTGATTTATATTGTACACATTACACTTTAATCATTCTCCTTAATAGTTGCATAATTTTACTTGGATAATTCTAGACACGTGAATATTCTTGTTTGGCATGTTTTTCTATGAAAAAATTTATCTCGTCTCCTAATATTCTAAGTTAATTATAGAATATATCTAAATTTAGAGAATTTATTACATTTATAAATTTCTCCTTGACTTAAATTAGGATGAGCATGCATGTATATGTTTGTAGGTGAATTAAAAGAAACAATTTGAAATGGGAAATTAAAAGACTAGATCAAGGTTGTATGACAAAAAAAATAGAGACAAAACACGAGATACAACATCTAGTCAAGAACAGCCCATTGAAATTATTGATGACAAAGTTAATGTAGCTCTCAAGTACGACAAGAAAATAGTTCTAGTAGTAGATATTTTTCTATGGTATGAAAAATTTGATGGAGATGAATGAATATTCTATTTTCAAGGAGCTTTCACTTAAAAACATATTACTTGAAAGCACATTAAAATTACACTATAAAAGAATTCAGGATAGATTTTTACAAGAAAATCTCTAATTTCAAGAGCACAATTATGTGCAAAGTTATTTAGGCAAAGAGAAATGACCCCTGTTTTGGAGTTGTTAAGGGTTGATAATAAGAAAATTAAATAGACAATAATTGAAAACTTACAAGAAGAATTAAAAAGTATTTAAACCAAGAGTCAAGGTATTGATTTAAGTGTTGCACATAGAGCATTGATGACTGTGGAATTAAGAAAATATCATCAAATGAATTATTAAAATAGACAATAATTGAAAACTTGCCAAAAGAATTGAAATGCATTTAAAGCAAGAGGCAAGATATTGATTTAAGTGTTGCATGTAGAGCTGTAACTTCTAGTGAAAAATTATCAAATAAAAGACAAGTTCAAGTAATTGCCCCATTACTCAATGTATCCAAGAGAATTGGTCAAAGATATATTGTGAAGAGGAAAAATTTAGATGAAAACATTGAAAATCATTGGGTAAATATTTGTAGGGTTCCTCAAAAAAATAGAAATTTTGAAGATGTAAAAAGACAAGTAATTAAATGTTGGACCAATCACTCTTGTGTTTCTTTCAATAGAAATGACACTATACAAATAACAAATGAATATGATTAAAAAGTTTCTCATCCAAAACATTTTATAGATGCAACACAAAGTGAAATTTTTTAAGTTTTCAAGCAAGAATTTCTAGAAGTGAAATTTTTTCAAAGGATGTTTGAGAGATTACGACCATGTTTTGTACGTATAAATAAAGTATGTGAAACTTGTTGCTATCAAAATCATGTTGAATTTCATGTACACCTACAATCATATTAAAAGACTATGGTAGTAACTAATCCAAATGTACTCATCCTCTGAAGTATAACACAAGGTTAGGTTTGAAGTCTATTGTATGTGAAAAAATAGAGCATTTAAATGAATTCAATGTATAACATATAAAAAATATATGTAATGATTGTGAAAATTTTAATAAACTTTTATGATATGATATTATTAAACATCCAATGCAAGTTATTTGGAAGATATTTGAATATGAGAAATACTTATCAAAGATAGGAGTTGAAATAAATTGTTTTGAAAGAGAGTGAATAGTCTTACAATGAGATTACGAATAAATTTGATAATATCATATATCCACATATCCAACATTATCATGGTCCAAGATGGCAAACTAGGTAATTTCTTAACTTAAAAAATTGTTTTCCATCATATTGTATTCTCTCCATTATAGATATCTTTGAGAACTATACATTTAGTCCTCATTGAGATTCATAGTCAATATATAATTCAGAGCAATTCATAATCTTTCTACAAGTTTACTACAGACATGCTAAGTTTCAAGTCGATGGTGTGGAAAGTAATGAAGATGAATGAATTATCATCAAGAAGGTTCACTTTTATATCGGTGATGATACAAGTCATGATAGGAACTATGCAGCCCATTGTTTTGGAATGTTTTTTTGAGATTTGAAATGAAGTGAGATAAATATTTTACAACATTGGATTTGGTATAATGGATGTGTTGATATGTTGACTTTAATTTTTAACTGTAATTCACCTTACTTGAAATTTAAATAAATACATGTACATATATATAGTTTTTTTTAAACTAAACTTGTTTGATTAGATATATTTATAACTTCACAGGATAATCTAAGTCTACAAAGCACTTAATTGATTACCCAGCAACATGCTATACATAATATAAAGTTTCTATGGAAAAAAAATTGAGAGTGAACGTGTAAAAAGAGAGCACGATGGAGTGGGAACATGTGTGACACATGCACTTCACCAACATAAACTTAGAAGTAACACCATATGGAATGTAAATTTTAAATTGTTGAATTCTTATTATATACACACATCTTCTTGCCTTCTAATGATTTATTGATGAACATTTCTCAATAGTTCAAGGACAAATTTTTTTCAAAAATTTTAAGAACACTTAATGTCAACATGAGCTTGGAAGTAAACACCCTACAAAATGCAAATGAAATTGTTGGATAATGCGAAAGTCATTTTGATGCTCATGAAATAAACAGTGACTCAATATACAACAAATGTTTTTTTTTAAAGGATGAAGGTACATTGAATTTGTCATTTTGAAAATTTTATTTAAATTCAAGTACATGAATTGAGTTTGAATACACTTGTTAATTAGATAAAGTTTGAAATTTAATATTAAACTATATTAAAACTTTTCATATTTACAGATATTGATCGATCAAATCTTATAACTGTAAAACAATGATGGTATTAGAAGTTTGCATCAAGTCGTGACTATAGGACATAACAAGCCTCTTACTATTCAAGTGAAAGAAAAATCATATTTTTTGTGTTGACTGTATTGAAAACAATAAACAATATGAATACTCTACAATGTGAGACTGTTAGAGAAGGATATGTTTAATGATGGGAAATGAAACAATTAGTATCAATGCCTCTTATGAAGATACTGACATTTTGGAGGTTTGTGGTCCTCTATATTTAGCTAATTACAAATTTTTTTCTAATTTAGTTGTTAAGGTACAAATTTTAAATGTAATTTTAAATTAAATTTTAGTTGTCTATTGTAAAATTGATTTTTATTCTACACCAAAGTTGTACATGGTTTACTTGTGGTATACAAATGATATTTTTTTGGTTGCAAAATATGACAATAAAAAAAGTTGCAGATTACTATCTACTAAGATGTACAAAACCAAAATGCAAATTGTCACAATCAATGAAAGATGGTGATGGGCAAGAGTATCCCATTGGATCAATCATTGTTGAAAGAACGTATTATCAACAAATAAAGATAGATAAAAAAAGTATTACTTTTATTATTACATTTTAGAGCAAAACATTCTACAATATATTCACTTAGTTATAGCGATAAAGATGGACTATATAAAAATTTGTCATTAAATATGAAGAGAGAGAGAGAGAGAGAGAGAGAGAGAGAGAGAGAGAGAGAGAGAGAGAGAGAGAGAGAGAGAGAGAGAGAGAGAGAGAGAGAGAGAGAGAGAGAGAGAGAGAGAGAGAGAGAGAGAGAGAGAGAGAGAGAGAGAGGAGAGAGAGAGAGAGAGAGAGGAGAGAGAGAGAGAGAGAGAGAGAGAGAGAGAGAGAGAGAGAGAGAGAGAGAGAGAGAGAGAGAGAGAGAGAGAGAGAGAGAGATTGAGAGAGAGATTGAAAATCATAAATAAGTATATATATCATTTACATGTTAAATATCAATTTAGATATCTAATAAAAATTGTAACATAATGAAAGGAACATTTAAGATATTAGTTTTCCAATAATTTAATCCATATAATGAACTCATAAAACATATTAAACATCATCTATATATCAATAATGAACTTACATGTGATACAAGATGTCACTATGCATGCATATAACATAAAACATCATAAATCAATAATGTTAAAGAATGTTAAACATGAGTGCACATATAACATGTACACGCAATAAAGATGAACTCATAATATAATCTAGCATTTCTAGATGTAATGAACTCACTAAACATACATATATATATAAATAACTAACACGTGTGCACATAAAACAACTCATAAATGAGGACGTCTAATATGTCTATGAGTAAATTGAGTCTCTCTTTGTTGAGCCTTGTCCCAAGTCATCTGTTTAGACTTGCATAAGAAAGTACATATCCAAACACATGTAAAATTAAATATCTAGATATGTGTGTACATGCATATATAGCGTCCAAATTACAGTTCTTAAATTCAATTTTAAATTTATATTCAAGATCTAGAAATTACCTTATATCCATAATCTACATCATGTACAAGATGATGTGTAGGATTAAGAAAGTTTAACCTAATCTAAGAACCTAGATATATACATGACATATATATACAAACATGTATATGCATAAAAAATTAGAAAACTGACATACTTAATGTGTGAATGTAAAACTATATATGCACGCATGTATTTAACTGGTCTCTAAACCTAATGTTTGAATACCTCATGATGATATATGAGATCACCAATGTACTGCAAATATCCAAAGGCTGCCAAAACATCACCATGCTCCTAATATATGAAATTTGTATGTGATTTCAATCGAGTTGGAACTAGAATATGTGATCTATTTTTTAATCACTTTTAAAATATACATGTGAATTTTTCATACATAATATATAAATTTGTACCTAAGTTATGATCTCGTTGGTCCTTCCATTCCCACTGATATCAAAAAAATGAATGGACGTGGCAACACTTGTATGCGGTGCAGTGTCTATACCAAAAAGAAGCCTACTATATGTGTCTCCTTCAAAATTAGGTGCAATAACCTCAACATGATCTAGAATATACTAAGAGGGGCTTGTAGGATGAACACATTGAGGGGGGCTTATAGCATCAACTAATGTATGGTGAGCGACGTTGTAGGATTAACTGAAATATCTTGATGTCCCTTGGTACCCAGTGAAATTACCTCACCATGGCTCCTCTACCTACCAAAATATCGTTTGAGATGTGTCGATATGGCATCAAGAGGGATCTTATGTTCATCACTAGTAAACTAATATACATCTAATAGATCACTAGTGAGGCAACACTCAAATTACGCAAAGCATCAACCTCACTCATCCATGTGACATCATGTGGTGATGGTAGATCAACACGAATATATGGTTCATAGCTACTAGATGTGGCCTTAATGGGAGGAAGGTTAATCTGAGGATGTAATAAATATATGCCAACACAATTAGATTATATATGATCAACCTCACTAGAAATGGTGGCAATGCTCTAAAAAATATCACATATAATAGGGATGATTGTTGGCGTCGTTGTTACTAGTTCCAAATGTTTTGGAAGAACCAAAAAGGTTTGGACCAACTAATTCCCTTTTGTTCATAAGCAATGGAAAGTTTGGTCATCTAAACTAAGGTTTGTCAAAAAACCTCCCTCTGTTTAGCATGTGCAAGAAAAAAATGTATAATCAACACTAATTGTAAACAAAACTCATCACATAATTTTTTGCAAAGTAGAGTGGTTTAACTCATCATTGTGGGGTCATCCATGATGTGCTACCAACCATCTATCAGTTTTTTATTCTAAATGCCCTCCCCAAGTAAGATTTGCTAGCTTATATTGAATCTCTTCTAAGAGCTTTTCTCATCTTGTTGTTTGGTTTTGTATGCACTTTTAGTGCATGTTTTCCCAACTTTATCAAGTCCTAACATTTATCAATGTTTGTGTGGCCCATTTTGACAATTTTTTTGTGTTACTTGTAGACCAAATGGTGCCTTATTTTCTTGATTAAAAGCTCCTTCTAGTTGTTCTAAAACATGTTTTCATCTTCTAATGAAATTTCAATTTTTTCCTCTATAAAAGTTTCTTTTTTAAATTATTGGAGGCAAAACAAATTCAATGGATTCCAAACTATAGTCATCAATGAATAACATGTACTTATTATCGCCAATAGAGGAACCAAGAGTGGACCACAAAAATTAGAATATATCAACTGTAATTTCTTTTCAACAATTCAATTTGATTTTTGAAATTGGACTCTGTTGTTTAGCCAAGATGCAGCTTCATACTTTCCAATTGTTTTGGGCAAAGACAACAAACCTACAACACCATTCATTTGCATTATTGAGTTTTGGATGCCACATAAGACTTGTTATCGTTCCTCCTTCAACCAGATGAGCGAAGTTTCCTTAAGTTGAAGGTTCATCTTTGAGCTTCAACTATTTTCCTTCCCAAATCTACTCAAGACAACCATATTAGCACATTCCCGTCTAATTATAAACTCTCCATCATCCAACAAAAAAAAGTGTCCTTGTTGTTTAAACACTAGGGAGAACAATTTTGATGCAAGAGCATCGGGACATTAGATAACGGTTATGCAAGAAACCGAAACTATTAAGAAGAGAGGTCAATGGTAATAGAGGAGGGATGAAGAATTGGGGGGGACATGGCCAATGGGGGGTCGATAGGTGATGGTTGATTGTCTGGAGGAAGGATGGGGGCTCAATAGGTGATGGTTGATCATCTAGACGAAGGATTTTGAACGTGGATGGATGCCAAGAGGGGGAAAACATTGGCAAAGCAAGGAAAAAGGAGGCGCGCAACACATAGAGGTCGAATACATGTGGAGAGGTCCACCATTGCCTTGGCCGGTATTGTAGGATACATTTGACATTTTGTAATCGATTTGATTATCATTGCCGAAACTAATATGAGTCTTTGATGAATTTGCTTATAGACTTTTGTCTCTCATTTGTGGAATCTCATTACATTTAACTAATCAATTGTGAAGAAATTTTATCTCTATTTTAAGTTTCTGTCACTTTATGTCTTCCTATCAAAATAAAGTTTCTTTGTTTCAGCTCATGTCCCTGTCAATACAAGAAGTCTGAGATTGTTGTGTACAAGGGAGTTATTTGGTGGTTGACCGCTATCAAATTTTCACTACAATTAAAAAATGTATAGGTCATTGTGGAGAATGAAATCTAAAAGTCTTGGTTAGTTACATTAAATCATGCCTTTCCTTCAAGTTCCAGATTTGTATTCTACCAAACATGCAGGACCACATCTTTCTTCATGAAACTTAAACAAAGTCCCTTCCAAATTCATGTGTTGCTTGGCACTAGTATCCAAGCCCCACACGTCATACCAAGTTGAACTCACTGAGACATAGTTGACATCATCTAATACAGAAAGCACACATTCACTAATGTATTAAATCGAAACTGATTTTGAGATTTTCTTCTCTCTTATTTGATTCCTTCTGTTTTTCATAGGATTTAATCTTATCTTGTGATGTTTTGCATTTGTGAACCTCATGGCTCCCTTGTCTATCACATCAATTGTAAACAAGTTTTGTATGTCATTTTGCTTCTCATGGTGTTGACCACTATCCTTGTCATTTCTACCGCCTCATCCTCTACTTCCTCCATTGCCTCTTCATTTCTTTCACCTTTGGAAGATCAAACCTTATTGAAAGATGTATTTTTGATAAGCATAGCAAATATTCTCTCATGTGGTTTCAGTCTTTCTTGTGAAATATTTTTTTCTCTTTCAACCATCTTTTCAACTAACTAATCAAAAGTGATCGACTTTAACTGATTGTTTGCTTGTGATGACCCCAAATAGGTTGAATAGGTGGGAAGAAGAGCTTTTATGAAGGCACATATACAATTTTAGCACCAACAACTTCAACATCAATGGAAAGCTAGGAGTTTATATCTGATTTGTTTATGTATGAGCAAGAGTTGGCTCCTTGAACCAACATTCATTTATTCTCGTGAAGTGGACTTGCTTGGAGATTGTCGAGGTTTTCTCATAGTTGGAGGCAAAGTAGGTGTAAAGGCACTACATATTTGTGCTGAGTTCCAATGATTCTTGTATGGAGATGTAACACTTGCAAATACATTTGATATAGTGCCATGAAACATGAAAGTGCACTATTCCTTGCATTTTCTTCCCATTGAAGGTTTCCCCAATCATACACGTGTTGTCTCTTATTATGGTGAGTTTATCTCTATTCCAGCTGTTTATTACACTCTAGACATGTTTGATGCAATATCTATGTTTATGAACTTGCAATGTTATTGTATGTTTGCATTGAGAAGAGCTAGGTATATCCACTGTTGAGTGTTTTAAGTGCAGCTTCAGCTCTTTACAGATCAAGAAAATTGAGATGTTTGTGTCCAATTATTGAACAAAATATGACATCTTACACTTTCCCATTTTCCACGTTGAATGAGATGGTTGTTGATTTAAAAGACCCACTTGCTGGAATTGCCAAATACATGATAAAGCCCAAGAAGCAACATTAAAATAGTACCTAAAACCAAAGAACATAAGGAACGCTGTCCTAACATCATTCAATTTTGAATTGCATAGAAAACAAATATAACATTAAATAATAATAAATAAGGGTGCTTTCATAGACCTTCAACTTCCCGAGTTAAGGAACAATGCCTGTAGCTAACAATTTCCAGTTAATTGCACCATCTTTAACTTTTTAGCACTGTCCCTCCCCAAAAAGAATGACATGACCACTCCATTGGCTTCCTGTAAGACTGAGAAACACCTTAAAAGAACATAATGGAATCTCCCTTACATGTCAGTGCCATTCAACCCCATGACCCCATGATACACCATTAAGGGTACAATAGAATCAGAAAGTCAGGGCAGCAAACACATTTCAATCCAATAGACATTTTTATGGTCTTCTATGACTTCTGATACAAATACAAAATAAAATTGCAACTGATATGGAAGTCAAGCCAAGATGTGCAATAAAATAATTGCCAACGGATGAGTGGGCTCTTCGGGATCAAGTGTTAAGGTTTTAATCAATCAAATTACTCAAATATGATTGATTATACAATTGCTGTCCCAAAAGGATTTGGACAAAAAATTGGTCATTAATTGCATGATAGAAGTTTACTGTTAATTTTTTTAGTTGACATATTCCCAAACAAGATCGGATCAACCAAAATGTAACTGTGTTATTATTTAACCAAGGTACATTCAATAATTGCCAATTTACTACAAAAAATATCAATTTCATAACATGTATGGATTACCGTACAGATCAAACATATTCTATGCCCCACTGCTTCTCCAAGAAAATCACTAGTAAAGAACTGCATACTCCAATACGGTTCAATGATGCTACCAATGCAATGCCCCAGGTAAGCAAATCAGTGGCTTGGCTTCCACATGCTCCTCAAGGATAGAATGGGTCCTTCTAACGAGCATTCATTGGTCTTTATATTGAGAGAGTAGAACCTCTAGCTCGTTGGTTTTTAGAAAACTGATGACTCTTGGAAATCAAATCTCTTTGAAACATAAATCTCCAAAACTTTTAAGGTCTCTCCATTGGCTGCTTATCTGCAAAAGCGGAGATAAATGGATCCTTAGTTTCACAGTATATTTGTCTATCACATTTTGACCAATGATGATTTCCAATTGACTGACTGGAGTTCTACAACCATAATTCCCCTAGAATCCTTAGATGAAAAATAAACACCCTCTTTCATTTGGATAGACAACCTCAAATTCCAGTGTCCGTATTGATGACCTTTTAATTTTGACATAAGTGAAAATATTCTGTTGCACCGGATATCCAAATTACCATTAGCTACACAGCTCCATCGCTTCAACAAATGTAAACAACCTGCCCCTGTAAGTAAACCTATTACACAGAATGTAAAAACTGTGCTGTTGTCCAGATTATGATAGTAGCCACCCTACAAAACACAAATACAATCATTATAAATGAAAACTCAACTCAATAAATTTTCAGGTCCTCTTTAACATGAATGATGTTTTCTGGCTATTCATAGAACATACCTTAATCAGAACAAATACAATGACTGCATTTGCTGGCACACGAGATAAGCTCATCATGCTAGCACGCAGATCATTAGGAACATATCTGTCTTGAGAAAGAAATTGAAACAGAATAAAACATTCAGTTTCTTGCCACTCATGCATCTCCAGTTATATTAACATTTTTGCAAGAACTACACTAGAAATGCATGTATACTTCTTTCTTTCTTTTACGAGTTGGATTGCACTTTTAACTAATCAAAGAAATTGTGCGGCAGTAGTATACATTGTTTGAAGTAATTATTTACATAAGCACCAAAAACTTACATGCTTCTCAATCTTGCCAGTGAAGGAGAAATGATCCCAACACAGACATTGAAGAGACAAAATAATGCCACTAGCAGTCCAATCTCCTGAAAATAATGGTCATCTTCCATGTTAAAACATACTTTCTTTTTCATAAACTACTTTATCAATTTCCAGACTAATTTAATCTCAGTATGATAAATTTGAATATAAATTGTATATTTGATCATAAACAAAAACTATATGCTAACTCAGAACTATTTTAAAAATGAACAGTAATAAAATTATTTCTCTCATGACTATGTCAGCTAAAAATGAAAGCAATCTGCAAAAGCCGACAAGAACCTGATAGTCATAAGCAGGTATTGCTAAGGAGAAACTTGCAGTAACAAACACAGCAGTGAGGTACAATTCTGGCCTGCAAAAATAGGGTCCACAAAGTAGCCATGAGGCTGCTACACTTCCAATCATTATAGAGCCCATCAAGCAAGGATAGATCATACTGATGTGAACCTCTCGTCCATCAGCCTGCAGTTCATAATTTGCTCATAAGCATTAACATGTAATCTCTATTTCATTTTAGGAAAAATAGTTTATGGCGTGACTAAAAGGTATGATGTCAAGAAGTCATATCAGTTAAATTAAACAGCACTATTAGAGACCAAAAATGAGCAAGAAAGGTAGATTGCAGGATATAAAAAGAATATGTTTGCAATAAAAAAGTGTATAAGCAACCTGTGGTAGGTTATCTGCCTGTAGTAAAGAAAATGCTTCCAGCCACAAGGGATATAATCTACTGAAAAAAATATACAGTAGTATTTAAAAAGGGTGGATAAACTTGACTTCAAGTTACCAAAGCATGCAGAAAATTTTCCATGCACGTAAGATCTTAGATGAAAAAGTAATCAAAATCATGCACATGAGATCCTGCATGAGAGCAATCATTTCCTTGTAGATAAGATCTTACATGAGCTCAATTATTCCAGAGCACATAAGTTACTACCTGAGACTAACTACTGCCTTGCAAATTATACCATACGTAAAACCTTGTCTTTTTCATTAGCAGATAATCTAATGAACAACCATCTAACCCTTAGCGAGTACCCCAAGATGGGGCATATTCCAGCACAACAGTGGCCAAAGCCCACATATCTATTTGGTGGTGCATTTGTCCCAACTATTGGAAAATTTGTCTTCTCTCCAATAGTTTTGGCCATGGCCCGGTCCTTGACAAATACATCTTCAAGTTCCCATCTAGAGTCTTATTCTTGTACCAACTACACCATTGTAGAATTATTTACCTTTGAATTATTTCTCTTGAACATCAAGAATACCCTTGAGATCTATCTTCAATTAAACCTCCTTTTCAAGTTTCAATTCAGATTTAGATAAAGTTCATTGATGGTAATGGAGAAATGTATGTGAAGATGTTTGATGGAATTCCAGTTCATACCACTTGGAATTTGTTGATTGCAAATTGCAGTGTATGGTCAGTCTGAACCTGATATAGCACAAGTTCAACTGTGGATATTGATTTGGATTGTGCTAGTCTTGGGTATTTATTGAATGTTTACAATATGAAAATCCTTCGCTTCCTTTGGAGATTGCATCAGTTTTGTGTAGTTGTTTCCTCATGGTGAAGCAAGGCTTGATTATGGAATCCATCTATCAAAGCACCATCCTTTATCATCATTGTACTTGGGTTTAGATTAGATTTCTTAACCCTTCATCCTTTTGTCTTTTATTTTCCATTGTTAAGTTAGATTCCGCGTTCCAGTTGTTTTGCAAAGCGTAAGTTGCTTTGTGATTACCAGCATTATCACATCATATACATTGAGTCTATCCAGAATATAAAGTCGATTGTTCGCGTTGTGAACCTTGGAGTTGCCTTATTTGATCATATCATTTAGCATATGAGGTTTCTTTGTTCAAGAGAGGATAGAATACTTAGTATTGTAAAGTTATCTCAATTTCAATTAAAGAACAAGTTATGAACTATGTATGCTATAAATGTATATGAGGAATTATGTTGATGTCTAATAATTCTGATTTTATCTGCAGGTCTGAAAGAGAGATCATTTTATGTTTTCTATGACTCCTCCAAATGACTTCAATTGGTATATATATTATTTAGGCAACCGGTCAATTGGTGTATTGACCGGTCATGCATTTTAGGCATGACCGATCAATGCACCCATTGATCGGTGCCTTTGTAATTATACCATTAACACAAGTCTGTTTATCGGTTCAAAACCTCGATAGCATATTGTAATATAATATAATGATTGATCAAGATAATGAATCGGTTCATGTAAACACCGATGATTCAAAATGCACGATGTATGTAATCCAACCGGTGCAGTTGTTAACCACTGTTAATTCCAAATGAAGCGGTGTATGTATTAAGCCCGATAACAAATATGCCTGATGATTAAGCCCGATAACAGATGTGGATCGGTGCCAATAGTTATGCACCCGATAGCAAGTATGTATCGGCTAATAACCCGATAACTTACTAAGCAATGTTTGTAAAACACGATAATCATATGCAATATAAGTTTAGACATGAAGCATGTAAATAACAGAACTAGGAAGCTTAGAAATATCTTATCTTGCATAAGCTACCATGCATTAACACTCCCTCTTAGCTTTGGAAGATAGATAAGGCAACCTGCATCACATTTCCTTTTCATAACTAAGATAATGTCAATCAACAAAAATCATTTATACATGAGAAGTACCATCAAGACATATGATACAAAATAGAAGAACATCACCTGAGTATGTGACATAAAGTATTATTTTAACATGTGATAAAAGTAAGAGAATCATCACCTGATCATGTGAGAAATCACCAAAACATGTGATTTGTAAGATTCATCAAGATATCATCTAACACGTGATATTAGTATTGCCTAACATGCAATACTTAAGGATAAGTCTATGAGAAAGGTTAGTTTCTCATCATATCCAAGTTGTGATAAGTGCAATAACATTTGTAAATGTTTATCACAACATAGTCATGGCAAATTCATGACTTACCAGAGATCCAATCATGATCAATGGTTGAGATATCACCTACATGTGATATCAGTATTGCCTAACACGCAATACAAGGATAATTATATGAGAAGTGCTTAATTTCTCATTATATCCAAATTGTGATAATGCAATAACATTTGTGCAAATGTTGTATCACAACATGGTCATGGCACATCCATGACTTACCAGTGATCCAACATGATTACTGGTTTGACTATCATAAGATCGTCACCTTATGATGTCTACATACAAGTGTTCAGTATCTGAGAGATCGTCACCTCTTAGTTATGAACACAGGTGGCAAGAAGCCAAGAGATAGTCCAGACATGACAAAGAAGTTTACACATTAAACATCTTAAATATATGTAAGTATAGATTACAAAGCAGATTACCTTTCTATCATACCTAAACCCTTTCTGAAGTGATCAACCTTCACTCTGGAAAGTGGTTTGGTCAGAATATCTGCAGTCTGATCTCCTGTACACACATATTCCAACTTTATCACATTCCTGTCAACCATATCTCGTACATAGTGATATGGAATCTCAATATGTTTGGACCTGTCATGAAATACTGGATTTACAGAAAATTTTATACAGCTTTGATTATCACACTGAATAACTGTAGGTTTCATAGGTTCTCCAAATAATCCCACGAGCAATTTCCTTAGCCATACTGCTTCTCGAGCAGCCATTGAAGCTGCAATATATTCAGCCTCTGTGGAACTCTGAGCTACTGAAGATTGTTTTCTGCTGATCCAGGATATCATGGCTGATCCTAAACTGAAGCAACACCCTGAAGTGCTCTTTCTGTCAGTCACACTGCCAGCCCAATCTGAATCTGTAAATCCATGTAGATCTATGTCAACCTTTTCATATTTAAGACCAAGCTTTAGGGTACCTTGTAGATATCTCATTATATGCTTTACTGCAACCAGGTGTATCTCCTTAGGTTCACACATGAACTGACTTAAGGCATTAACAGCATAGCAGATATCTGGCCTTGTATTTACTAGATACATCAGGGACCCAATCATCTGCCTGTATTGAGTGGGGTCAGTAGGTCTTGATTCTGCTGCTGCTTCTTTAAGTTTATGGAAGTTGGTTTCCATAGGAGAGGTCATGGGTCTGCAGTTTAGCATTCTAAATCTTGTCAATATGTCCAAGGTGTACTTCCCTTGGTTCAGTACAATATTATCAGAATTCTGCCATACTTCCAATCCTAGGAAGTAATGAAGAAGCCCCAAGTCTTTCATATCAAATTTTGTGGATAGATCTTTCTTGCATTAATCTATTAGGTGATTATCTCCTGTAATTAATAAGTCATCAACATATAAAATTAATATTAACATATCACCTTTATTTCTTTTGAGGTAGAGATTAGGATCTGCATCATTCTTAGAGAAACCCAGCTTTGAGAGGTAGGTGTCAATTCTTTCATACCAAACTCTGGGAGCCTGTTTGAGCCCATAAAGAGCTTTCTTGAGTCTACACACATGAGACTTTGCATCATGAATTTCAAACCCTTTAGGTTGCTCTAAGTAGACTTCTTCCATGATCTCGCCATTTAGGAATGTTGTCTTAACATCCATCTGATGTACCTTCCACCCCTTTGCTGCTGCAATGGCTAGGACAGCTCTTACTGATGTGTACCTGGCAACAGGTGCAAATGTTTCTTCGTAATCTATTCCTTCCTTCTGTGAGAACCCTCTAGCTACAAATCTGGCCTTGTGTTTTTCAATACTGCCATCTGCAGCATGCTTGATTTTAAACAACCATTTAGAAGACACGACAGACTTCTTGGTTGGCCTAGGAACAATCTCCCAAACATCATTCTTCATAATGGACTGATATTCTTCAGTCATGGCATCTATCCATACTTGATGTTTGAGTGCATCTGAAACATTGTTAGGTTCAGCTTTAGAGAGATCATTCATAAGTGCAACATAGTTGATGAATTTATTAGGCCTCTTGCTTTCCCTGAAGGTCCCTGAAGGAGCAACGAACTTCTGAGCTTCTGCTATAGTTTTGGTGGCCCGTAGTGGTCTTTTCTTGTGATTATCTATAGGTGGGTTTTGTGTTTCACTTATAGTTTCCTCAAGATACTCCCTCTGAAGCTCAGGAGTAGGTTCTTCTTCTAGGTTAGAAGTAGGATTATGAATTTCAGGTTCTATTGTATTTTGAGCCCTTTTGAAGGCTAAATCTTCTTCGAAGATTACATCCCTACTGAGTTCAATATTTCTCTGTCCTTGTACATAGATTCTGTAGGCTTTAGAAGTTTCACTGTATCCTACAAGTATTCCCCTTTTTCCAGAGGGTTATAGTTTTAGTCTTTTCTCTTTAGGTACATGAATATAGACCGGACACCCAAATATCCTAAGATGGCTGATATCTGGTTTTGTTTTGGTAAAGACTTCCTCAGGAGTTTTATCTTCAAGGTGTGAATGAGGACATCTATTTTGTATGTACACAGCAGTGTTGGTTGCTTCTGCCCAAAGGTTCAAGTTTAGATTTTGATCTAGTATCATGGCTTTGGCAGCTTCTACTATGGTCCTATTTTTCCTTTCAGCTACTCCATTTTGTTGTGGATTATAAGGTATTCATAACTCCCTCTTAATCCCAGAATTTTTACAAAAGTCATTAAATAGTTCTAATGTGTATTCCCCCCCATTGTTAGTTCTTAAGGTTTTAATTTTGTTTTCAGAGAGATTTTCTGTTAATGTTTTAAACTCTTTGAACCTACTTAGGATCTCTTCTGATTCTTTACATTTCAGAAAGTAGATCCACGTCTTCCTAGAGTAGTCATCAACAAAAATTACATAGTACAAAAATCCCCCTAGGGAGGGTATGTACATAGGTCCACATACATCAGAATGAATTAACTCCAAAACTTTGCTAGTTTTCCTAGTACTATTCTGAAATGCATTTTTGGTATTTTTACCTAAGGCACACCCTTTGCAAGCCTCTGAATGATATTGCTTCAACTTAGGTAGACCTGTGACAAGGTTTCCCATGGTTGACAAAGCTCTATAATTCAGATGACCTAATCTCCTGTGCCATACTTCATTTGCATTAGTTGCTTCATGGATCAATGCTAGATTGGGCTCTGTACATAGCTCATACAAATAGCCTTGTCTTCGACCAATGACCTTAGCGTCTTTGATGGAGGATCTCTTTGGCCAAGCCAACACCTTGTTTTCCATGAAGGTCACTCTGTATCCTTGATCTTCTAGTGCTGATATGGAGATTAGATTTCTTTTGATGCCTGGAACATATAGTACTTCTTCAAGTCGTAGTGACATGCCTGACTTCAGTTTGATGGTGCAGGTTCCAATTCCTCTGACTGGATGTGAAGAATCGTCTCCGATGGTTACTTCCTCATCATCTTTCTCTATCATGGAGTCTAGTATTTCTCTAAAGCCGGTGATGTGTCTGGATGAACCACTATCGATCACCCATGAGTTAGATTTGTTTGAAGTATGGCTTGTAAGTGTTGAGTAGAGGACATAGTTCTCGGAGTCATTTTCTTTTCTAGATTTCTTCACTTTTGCAAATGTGGCTTGCTTCCCTTTCTCCGGACAGTTTGCAACATAGTGTCCGAATTTGTCACACCTATAACATTGAACATGTGATAGGTCTTTCTTAGAAGTGTTCTTGCCTTGTTTGGCTTTTCTTTTCTTGAATTGCTTCTTTTTGTACCTTTTATTGATGTTTGTATTTAGGACTTGCAAGTCTTCATCTATATTCTTCTGTTTTATTCCTACTTTGTTCAATCGGGATTCTTCTTGTAGACAGTCATCTCTTAGTCTTTCAAACTTAGGATATTTGGACCTTGCATTGATGCCTTGGACGAATGTGCTCCATCCACTAGGCAACCCATCTAAAGCAATGAGTGTTAGTTCTTTGCCTCGGATCTCGTAGTCCAAAGTTGCAAGTTCATCTTTTAGAACTGATATCCGCATGAAGTAGGCATTGATTGTCTCCCCTTTGTTCATGGTGATATGATTTATTTCTCGTTTTAGTGCTAGAGTACGACTTGCATTTGATATCTCAAATGTCTTTTCAAGTGCCTTGAACATTTTATAAGCCATCTCCTGCTTTCTAATGATGGGCATTATATTATTTCTTACCCCATCCACTATTATTTTAATAGCCTTATCATTTCCCTCGATCCATGTGGATCTCTCGGTTTCATCTTCTAGTTGTGCACTTTCAGTTTGGACATATGAATCAACTTTGTTTTCTCTTAAAATCATTTTGATTCTAAACTTCCAAGCTGAAAAATCTTCGCTACCTCCGAGTCTATCTTCGAATCTAATAGCATTGGCCATTATGGAAATGTGATGTAGTTTGTAACTTAGTCCTTGAATTTTATCAAAATTGAATAGCCCTAGGTTCGATTACCTTGGCTCTGATACCATGTAAAGTTATCTCAATTTCAATTAAAGAACAAGTTATGAACTATGTATGCTATAAATGTATATGAGGAATTATGTTGATGTCTAATAATTCTGATTTTAACTGCAGGTCTGAAAGAGAGAGATCATTTTATGTTTTCTATGACTCCTCCAAATGACTTCAATTGGTATATATATTATTTAGGCAACCGGTCAATTGGTGTATTGACCGGTCATGCATTTTAGGCATGACCGATCAATGCACCCATTGATCGGTGCCTTTGTAATTATACCATTAACACAAGTCTGTTTATCGGTTCAAAACCTCGATAGCATATTGTAATATAATATAATGATTGATCAAGATAATGAATCGGTTCATGTAAACACCGATGATTCAAAATGCACGATGTATGTAATCCAACCGGTGCAGTTGTTAACCACTGTTAATTCCAAATGAAGCGGTGTATGTATTAAGCCCGATAACAAATATGCCTGATGATTAAGCCCGATAACAGATGTGGATCGGTGCCAATAGTTATGCACCCGATAGCAAGTATGTATCGGCTAATAACCCGATAACTTACTAAGCAATGTTTGTAAAACACGATAATCATATGCAATATAAGTTTAGACATGAAGCATGTAAATAACAGAACTAGGAAGGTTAGAAATATCTTATCTTACATAAGCTACCATGCATTAACAGTGTTGGTGTTGGAAATAAGCCACACCTGGACCAACGATGGACTGGTCCAAGAAGGGCCAGTAGCTTAGTGGTAGAGCACTCCAGCAGCGTTGGAAGGTCCTAGGTTCGAGTCCTAGCTGGTCCATGTCTCAACATGGTATCAGAGCCAGGTCCAAGCTAGGAGCCCCAAGCACACGAGAGGTGTGGCTTAAGGGGGGGTGTTGGTGTTGGAAATAAGCCACACCTGGACCAACAATCGACTGGTCCAAGAAGGGCCAATAGCTTAGTGGTAGAGCACTCCAGCAGCGTTGGAAGGTCCTAGGTTCGAGTCCTAGCTGGTCCATGTCTCAACAAGTATTTTATTTTGTGTTCAAGGTGTCCTAGAAAACACATCAACAACATCTAACACCTTGTGCAGCTTACCATTGCTGCCCCACAAGGCCATTAGGATCTCCTCTATGAAACCCCCACTAGTTAGTAGAATCTCTTTGTCATATAAGAAATTTGATTACAATGAGGGGGTCTAGGAGTGGAGACTAGAATTAAGAACTTAGACAACTAAAATTATCACTATTAAATGCCAATTGATAAAGATAAATACTAAATATTTAACTATCAATGGCATTTTATAGTTATCTTTATCACTACCATTTTGGCATTTGGCATTGATCAATGATGAAGTATCATGCTATCAAATGTATTTAGTTTTACAATTCTATACGTTTCTTTAAATACACACACGTATGGACGTACCCAAACCCTTGTACCCAAGGGCAAAAAAACAATGCCCATACCCACGTAACCAGTTCTTGTACCTGTACCGGCAACTTAGGTTTTATACAAACTGCCCTTTCACATTGCCAAATCTCCATATGGGCAAGCTATGATTTATGTAATGTCATTTGTGTGCAGGTTTACAAGCCTCCACTCTTAATGCTCTTAGGATGAGGATTTTGGATGATGTTCTTTCCAATCTCAGCATGCCATGCTTTGCTGGCATCACCCATCTTGGGTAAATATAGGTTGCATCAATGTATGATAGATGAACTAATGGAAGAAATAGAACAATTCTCAATAATTTTATTTTTCCAATCTGCCAATGTGCCTTACTTCAACCAAAAGTGGCCAATTGCTCTATGACCCTTTAAGACAGTATTTTGACATAGATGGGAATAAACAATGTTGTTCGAGTAATCATAGATAGTGTTTGCAACATGCGGTTCCTACAAGATTTTTGATGGACTTTATGCCACTTCACTTGAACAAGCTCCCAAAAAAGTCAATAGCATGATTGTGCAGAGCAGAATACTGTCGTGAAATGAAGAAGTTAACAACAGACTTCACCACAGCTATATAGTTAGGCCTTCAAGACTGCAGCTATATAGATAGAGTGTAGTTCACCATGGCAGCTTCACTTGTAGCTGTTGTAGTCATTCAGGGCCCTTGTAACTACGGGAAAAAAATTTGGACCTCTTGTACAGTATTTTGTCTTGATCTTATGATAAAATATATTGGCAAAATTGAAGGGTTAAATTCATATAGAATATATACACGTATGGCCATGCTGACCTCAAGTTGCTGGGGAATTTACAAAAAAAATCTAATTAAGCTTCAATTACAAGCACCATGTGATCATAAAAAAGATTTGAAGAGCATTTTTCAAGCACCAAATGGACCAATTCCATCTAGTCAAAAGCCTTATGTGACCAAATTTGAATTTCGTGAAACATTTTGGCTAGTTTCACAATAATTAAATATCAAAGCCATTGGTTAGGGTGATTCAGATGGATGGGGAAAATCCATCTATGGGTTCTATAGAGCAAAAGCCCTACATTTTGATTTTTGTTCCAAGGCATCAATAGAAACAATAAGAAATTTTGTAGTCTTGTGGGTAGAGTCTACAAGGAGCATGGTTTCTTTCAGAAAGGTTTTCTTTGGAAACACTTTCATTTCCTTCTTGCAAGCGTTAAGTAAAAGAAAGGATACTCTACCCCATAGCAACAACACCACACAAAAATTGCAAGAGAAAAATAGAGAAATAAAATATTCCAAGATTTACAAAATATTAGCCAAATCCACTTTTCAAATTTGCAAGTTGGAGCTACAAGCCTTGCTACTTAAGCTTTGTATTGAAGGATTCAACTTTGAATAAATAGACCACTATCCAAAGCCCCATTTTATGGTGCTCTTGTGCCTCTTGGAAATCACATGCGCGCTCTTGGAGAGCAACACATGGCAAACAAGAAATGCAACACACAACCCATAGAAGTCCCTAGAACTCTCCCAAAAGGGCGCCTAAGGAGGTGACTATTGAAATTCCCAATATATTGGATGCCTAGAAAGATGTCTTTTCCATGTCCTCTTATCTTGACTCTTCACCTTCCTCACGGGAACACCCAGATGGGTGTTTTCTTGACTTTGCATTATGAATAATAGGAAAATGTGTCCACTCTTGAAAATTACTATTGCCTTTAAACATAGGCAACAAATATTAAATAATTTTAACCTTCTATGTCCCCTTGGACACTTTACTAGGTACATGGAGACCTATAGATGCTTGCATTTATTTTTATTCACCTAACCTTAACAGAAAATCAAAATAACAAGGAGATTGCCCTACACCCATGGATGCTCTTACATCAAAGACTCTGAGTATGAAGAAATGTTTCATGAGTGAAGTTCATGAACATTTGAAAACCATATGCTTGTTTTGAGTCCACCATTCTTTCTTGTCCCCTTGAACATTCTTCTTTTCCTTAGTCTGCACCTTTATGTCTACTGCCTCTTTAATTCTTCCTCTCTTTCTTTCCTTTTGAACATAATCTAAATCCCACAAAGATGCACTCTCAAACTTTTGGAAGTTGTACGTATCCACTTTCTCTTCTTCAACGTAAATGTCATACATTACCTTTGTAACTACCACAACATCTTTTCTATTATCAATCTTAGCTACAACATAGTGTTCCATATCTTCAAAAAGACATATTTGAGCTACAAACTCATTCTTCCCTACATTTGAAACAATGTTTGCATAAAAATCATGGGATTCATTCTTTTCAATCTGTAACAGACTGTCCACCTTTCTCCTCTCATCTCCCAATAGGAGCTCTTCATCTTTACCAATCTCTTTACTAAGTATGGGATCATCACGGAACACCACTTTCACTTGTTCATCTGCTTCCTCACTTCCAGTTGCACTCTTATCTTCCAAAGGATTCACTGTCTTAATATCCTTCTCCATCCCCATCTTGTCCTTCTCATGAAATTCTACCTTATCATTTTTTGTATTAACTTTTTCGCTTGTTGCTTTCAGTGCAATCCATACCGCTGCAGCTTGCATTGGTAGATCATCTTCTTCACTCTCATCTTCTAATATTAACTGTTTCATGCCATTAACCAAACAAATTTTGGCATCACTACATACCTTTCCTTCTTCCTCCTTAAAGGACTTCAACTTGTTTGTGAATTCCATCCTTCATCAATGAATAGTTGTTTGCATATCCATCATGTATTGCACTTCAATCAAATTGCTAGTTCATCATGATAGTTCCCAATCTTGATTTTTGCCAAACATTGCTCATTAACCAAAACTCTATAGCCATCCTACAAACATGCAATCCGGTCTGGATGTGGATGTCTCTTCCTCTCCAACTCCGATTTGCTAACCATCTCTTCTAACACAAGATTGTCAATGCTACCACCATCAATTATCACACTACAAACTTTTCCTTTGCATTTGCATCTTGTGCAAAACAAGCTCTTCCTTTGAACTGGATCCACCTCCTCATTCACCAAGGCTCTTCTTGCGATAAGAACCTCTTTGCCTTCAGCATCTTCAAAATGTGAAGACTCAACATCTTCATACATACATGTACAGTGGTGGAAGAAATAGATAACAAAATAAAATTAAAATAAAAACACTCAAAATGCACAATTCCCCTGCATCAGGCCATTAACCAACACAACGCATAAATAGATGTCACTCCAACTTGGGAAAGACATCCAAGCAATTTGATCATATCAACCACCAAACAAGGAATCATCAGCAAATACCAAGGAATCGCTCAAATCCTAAAATTGCGGTCGCCGTTGCCCATTCCCTTCAGTAGCAACAATGTTCAACAATTTGTCCCAACACTCATTGATTTGACATTTCCACTTCCATCATCTGCTTGCAACCATGATTTGCCAGTAAGTCCGTTGCCTTGTTGGACTCTTGAAAAACATGTCACGTGGAGAAATCATTAAATTGATTCGATAAGGTGATAATTGCATCCAACTTTTTTGTAAATTCCAGTTCATTACCTTTTGTGACTTCACTACATTGATGTACAACATGGAGTCCCCTTAAATGTCAAGGGAACCAATATTTTTTCCATGCATAATTTTAGACCTTCGTACAACACATCCATCTCCACCTAATTATCCAAAATATGGGCACACCACTTCACATTTCCTAGATGAGAACTGCATTATGATTATACTCAATGCTAGAGACACTAGGATTGCTTTGCGAGGGCCCATTGAGGTTTAATTTCATTATGTCTCTAGGAGGGCCCGTTTCTACCTATTTCATTATATGTAATAATTTCTAACAGTTTTCTACATTGCCTTGCAAACATAGCTAGACGTCAAAGAGTCAAGTGCCAAGCACCAAGCAAGAATATGTAACATGTATGATATGGTGATTGAAAAAAAACATAGCGGTTGAAGAAATAAAACATTGGGGGGTTGGAAAACAAAGGAGATTCTCTTCAATCTGGAACGGCTGGAAAAGAAACCTTTCGACTCACACACATACTCATGATTTTTCCAATTTTGACAAAGGACTTTTCTGTTTTTATGCGGTTCCTTGTGGATTTTCTTGGGCTGAACCCTGGGAAAACCCAGGCTGTCCCAAAACCATAACAGCACCCATACAATATTTCTGCAATTCAGTAGCCTATTTCAATGAATCCAAGAACATAGTTTGGCTGTTATCAATTAATCTTTGTTTCCAAAACAAAAAAATAATAAAATGAAAAGAACCAATCTAACTTCATTACCATAGATAGGAATGAACCACAATTCAATTGGATAGCTGAGCAAAGGGAGCTTGAATTCAAAGATGATGACTTAGCTTGGACGGAGCAAGATGTGAAGTGAACCATAGACCAAGGGAGATTCACAGAGCAAGCAGTAGGGTCATCAGCAGCAGTAGCAGGATAATTGATGGGAACATCGATCTGAACATATCCTTCTCATGCAATGAATCCCAATTCATGGATGTTGGATTCAAGGATCTAGAAGTATACACTTTGATTTTTTTTTAAATTTAAAAAAAATCAATTTCAATTCATGTTTAGAATTTAATGTGTTTCAAATAATTTATATTTAGCTTAGTTTTGACATAGAGCACATCTATCTTGATATCTATAAAGTTAATTTCCCACAAAAAAAATAAGTAAATTGTTTCAAGAACTTGTGCATTATTTAAATTTGTTATTGTTAAATTTCAATCAGATTTGAATAAGCAGGTAATTTTAAAATTTTATTTGTACTTTGATCACAATCTGATATCAATGGATGATATCAATAAATCACCATACAGAGCAATACATGAAATCTGAACTGCGCTGATGTAATAACTCGATCTGCTGTGGATATTCAATCTGCCTGAAGATGACTTCACTCTGTCACAGAATGAATATGATCTCCCACAAATGAATACGGACTGCCACAAGAAATTTGCTCTGCCACAAATGAATGTCGACTGCAATGAATGGATATCAATAGACTGTGATATCGAACTAATGTAGTTATCGAACTTGCTGTATGTGTTCGTTGATTGTCTGCTGTAGAATATCCATCTGCTTGTTGTATTATCTGATGCCAAGGAGGAAAAATCTAATCTCCTTGATATCCGTCAAGGGTGACCCTTCCCCAAGGGTCAGCACCCTACAAAGAATCATGACACAATGAAGGGTGGCAACTTTCAACATAAGTCGACTACTTAACAAATATTAACAAATGATCAATCGGTTTATACACATACCGAATATCATTAGCAAGCTTATTAATCATGCATATCGAATAAGGTATAAGGCAAAATTAAATAGATAATCGTAACACAAAATGTGTAAGGCCGATAGGCCATTCACACATTTGGATTTGTTGAGTTGGCTTGAAGGAGACCAACTAATGCTATATCACCAACACTCCCTCTTAGCTAGGGAGGAATCCTTCTTGATCTCTACAAATCACATCACCTCATCATGATGACTAACACAATGACTACACTCATCTGTATGAAAGAAGCTTATCACCTCATCGTGATATTTGACCACAATGGCTACTCCCATATGTGGAAAGGAAAGATATCACCTCACCGTGATATCAACCATCATGGCTTCTCCCATGGATGGTGTAAGAATAGATATCACCTCACCGTGATATCAACCATTGTTGTGAGATCGTCACGTCACAATGATATTCACCATGGCTCATCCCAGAGGGTGAACACACAAGTACAAGAAAATCATCACAGACTCTCTCACGTGATGTTGGATCCACCATGGCTCATCCCAGAGGGTGGAAATGAGGGCTTTCACCTCAAATCTCTTCTCAAAGAGATATGCATTAACAAGAGCTTACATTTTAAACTTCTCTCTCATAGAGAAGAATGCATTAGTATAAAATAAAATATAAATAGATCAATGATGCTGAGACTCAATCTCTACTAGGGCTTCATTCTCTACCATACCAAGCTTATCTCGAAAGTACACAAACTTTATACTGGAGAGAGGCTTGGTGAGAATGTATGTCGTCTGCTCATCAGTACTAATGTATCTCAACTAAATAGCATTCCTTTCCACCATGTCTCTAACATAGTGATACTTGATCTCCACATGCTTTGTTCTGTCATGAAACACGGGATTGACAAAAAGCTTTACACAACTTTGATTATCACAATGGATAATAGTAGGCTCTAAGGATTGCCCAAACAATCCTGAAAGAAGCTTCCGAAGCCACACTACTTCTCGTGCCCCCACACATGCTGCAATATACTCGGCCTCTGTAGCGCTTAGTGCCACTGAAGACTGTTTCCTGCTGCACCAAGAAATCATGGCAAAACCCAAACTAGAACAACAACCAGAGGTGCTCTTCCGATCAGTGACACACCCTGCCCAATCAGAATCAGTATATCCATGCAGTTTCAAGTCCACATCAAAAGAATATCTTAGGCCATATCCAACTGTGTCACGCAAGTATCTCAGAATATGTTTTGCTGCAACTAGATGTATTTGCTTTGGTTCACACATGAATTGGCTAAGTGCACTTACTGCATAGCAAATATCTAGTCTAATACTGACTAGGTACATCAAAGACCCAATCATCTGCCTGTATAGTGTAGAATCCACCAGATTCCGAAATAGTTGCAGCCTCTCTTAACTTATGCAAGTTGGTCTCCATAGGTGTGGACATGGATTTACAATCCATCATACCAATTCTCTTTAGAATGTCAATGGTGTACTTCCCTTGACTCAAAATGATCCCATCAGATTTCTGCCAAACTTCTAACCCAAGGAAGTAGTGCAATAAACCCAGATCCTTCATCTCAAATTTAGAAGCTAACTCCTTGCATTTGATAATAAGATGATCTTCTCCAGTGATAAGTAAGTCGTCAATATAAAGAATTAGGATTAATGCTTCCCCATTAATTACCTTGAAGTATAAGTTTGAATCTGCATCATTCTTGGAGAAGCCCAAGCCTATTAGGTAACGATCGATCCTTTCGTACAAAGCACGTCGAGCCTGCTTAAGGCTATACAATGCATTCTTCAGCTTGCAAACATGAGACTCCTTCCCATGTACGACAAATCCTTCAAGTTGCTCAATATATACTTCTTCCTCGATTACACCATTTAGAAAAGTCGTCTTCACATCCATTTGGTGAATCTTCCATCCTTTAGATGCTGCAATAGCAATGATGGTCCTGACTAAAGTATATCGGGCAACTGGAGCAAAGGTTTCCTCATAGTCAATTCCCTCCTTCTAAGAGAATCCTCTAGCCACAAACCTGTTGACGTGTATTTTGTACACAATCATACACAGAATAAAATACCCAAGGGTACCTTATCCTCTCTTGAATAAAGCCTCTGATTGCTGAAGATGTCGCAAAAAAGGATCAATCAGGGTGACTCCAATGTTCTTTTATGTAGGGTCTCTACGTGTGGATAAGCACCAGTGGTCGTTGTGAATGTTGTTTCATCAAGGGGCCTTACGTCCTCCGAGCTGCAGGAACAAGATTTCTCTAAACTAACAAGTTCTCAAAAAGATCAAAAGGTAGGGTTTGCAAGGGATAAATTCTAATCTAATCCTAAGAATGACCCAATGTAGGCTAGACTTGGCAAGATTCTACCAATTTCAATATTGCCATGAAATAACAACCCAACTGAAATTGATGCGATCTTCTAAGGTAACAAATGATTTTTTTTCAATTCATCAAGGATCATAGACACTACCACAAAGGCACATATCCAAGGCTCAATGACGATTGAAGGTTCAAGTAATTCAAGTCTCTCCAGTTGACCACACAAGGCGTTCCTACAATCAGTAAGGAGCTAGTGGTTTGGAACGTGAATCTCACCAAAATCAAGCCCAACACTTAGTCCTTCAAACTTAAATACTACTTCGATTGAGAATGATTCAAGAAAACAAACAACCATGAAGATAGCCACAAGAATTGCAATAAAACACCATAACTTCAATATTTTATTGATCTCAAAGCCAAAATAGACAACAATTGCTTGAAATTCTTTCTTCAAAACTCAATCTTGCTACAAAATAACTTTCTTCTCTCCAAAAGCTCTAATCTTCTAACTATTTCTTATTGCTCTCTATTTTCTAATATGACAAAATGAAAGTGAATGAGGGTATATATAGCATCCTCAATTACAATGAACGGCCCAGATCAAAAGAAGATCAACGGCTGAGATTCTGACACCTAAACCCTAATTAGGGTTTTATTACAAAAGTTCCCTTTTTATTGAACAATATTAAATGCATAGCCAAATATTTAATTTGGCACAAAAATCTAGGAAACATAGACCAATGACAATTAAGGTGCCACGTCATCTATAACAACCTCTCTTCTAGAACCTTATTCCCTTTCCAATGCTCCTTTTTAGCATATGCAATGAATCTGGACACGATTCCTTCAATCTCAGCAATAGGAATCTCGAGAAGATTCCTCATTCGTTCCTCCAAGTGAATAAACTGATCAAAGGCCTTGAGAAGAGCTGCGTCCCATTCAGGTTCGAGTTCTTTGATTTTCTCAATCAGGAGCATAGTAGCAAACATTTGATCTCTTTGCTCATCTGTAATAACATTCTCATCCTTGCAAAAGATGACCTTGACCCTTTCTTCCAACTCTTGAAGATCTACATCTGTCTCAACTTCGATTCTTCTGCCAAGAATAGTACATAAAACCCCAAACACCTTGTCCTGGATTGGATGGATGACCTCCTCCACTTGATTGCATTTGGCGCTGGTGTCTTCGAAAAGAACTTCCTTCATCTGGAGTAAAGTAGACCACTGGAGTAAATTATGAGCTCCTCCATCCATTATCTTTTCTTGTGCTAAGGTCTTCCTTGGTGTTTGCCTGATTACTTGAAGAACAGGAATGATAACATCTTTAGTATGAGCAAAGGCGGCTACTGTTATCATTAGGTTGTGGATGATCTCAAGGACCTGGATAGCCCGATGAATGGTCTGCATCATTCTTGTTGCAAACTCAACGGCAACTGTATGGGATTTGTCAATCCAAGAGCTCATAAGCTAGACCAAGCTCTTAACTCTCTCTGCCTCACCAACTGATTCAAGGGGAAGTGCCTGCACAGGAGATACTGCTGGATCCTGACGTCCCAAAGGCTGACTGAGATGGCTAAAGTAGCCTCTCCAAGCACCGACCTCTCTCTCAAGTTTTCTACTCTTTTCCATTTCTTCCTTAAGTTTATCTTTAAGTGCCTCAAATGAATCAGTTGCCTCATCCATTGCCTGATCAGTGGTAAGTGGACCAAGCTCAACGGTTTCTACATCATATTCTTCTGCAAGGATTTCACCCTCGTACTTGTCCACTGCCGGTGTAACTAGCAACTTCCTGGACCCTGTCTCATCTCTGATCATCTTGGACATTTTGGTGGCCTTCCTCTTTTTTGTTACTCCCTGAGAATTTCCAACAAGGCTATCTAAATCAATCACATTATCTTCGTCTTCGATCACAATCACCCTTGTTAGTCTCTCTTTCAACCAATCTGGAATGGTGGACCTTGTCTCTCTAACTTGTATTTCTTTAGGTAATGGCTCTTCTTTTCGGAGAGGAGATGTCACTTCATCATCATTCTTGTCTTCATGTAGCTCATTGACCTGGGGAGATTGGCTTGATGAACGTTGAGATTCCTGTCCTTCTTCATGTTTATCATTCTGGACCATTGATTCCATAGATTCCTCCACTTCAAGTGTCCTCTTCTCTTGTCGAGAAGATGTGCCGGATGAGCGATCTCGATTGGCCTCTTGCTTCTTCTTGGAAGATTCTCTTTTCTCAGGTCTTTCCTTCCTCTTCGCACCTCTAGGATGAGGATTGCCTTCACTTGCGCTTCTGGGGTGAGGATTGCCTTCGCTTGTGCTTCTAGGATGAGGATTGCCTTCACTTGCACTTGCTCCTCCTTCTGTCGATCTTTCCTCCAAAGTAAAAGTCATAGGTATATTCTGCTCTCTCAACTTTTGATGTTGCACATCAACCCATCTACGAGTACAGGACAAAACTGGAGCCATCAAAGTTTTTAAGTCCACAACCTCCGGTTCGTTCCAATCTATCTTTACTGCCTTGTCATCTCTATCATAAGATGACTGGAGGTGCCTACCACTGTCCTAAGCCTAATCGGCCACTCTGTAAACTTTGCATTTCCTGATGAAATCCAAAGGCAATCTGGAATGCATCTTTCTTTTCACTTCTAAATCATCTGAGAGATTCATCCAAAAGTCCTCTACCTGACATTCATGCTTGTACTTTCTACCAACTGTCTCCTCTATATACCCATAAGGACCAAAATTCTCCCTTAATGAAAAGAATGAAAATGAATATAAGGCCAACTCTCTTTCTGCATCATCCAAAGCTGGAGCATTAGGACATACCTCAACTGAATTTTCTAGTATGATAGGTACAGGAATTCCATTTCCATGCCTGTGTCTGAATGCCTTCGCATAGGCTGCTAGCTGCCTAGTTACCTCAAGTAATACTATCCTGTCTGTCGGATATCTCAGCAACATATATGGAGGTGAAGGACACCCATGAACTCTAATATATGTAAACTTCTGGAATTGGATAAACCAAGCACCATACCTCTTTACAAGCTCTTGTGCTTCTTGAGATAGCCGATTGTGAATCCCGCCTTGCAGTGTCCTGGTGATGTTCATCGTGAAGGTATCATTGACTAACTTGTAATTACTTCCTGGTGGATGATGCAAATGAACATAAGAATCACAAACTCTGACTTCTCCAGGTCCTCTTCCAATCACTCCTCTGTGAGGTAGTCCTGCATATTCAAAACTCCTGATCAAGGCATACATGATGTACGAGCTCATGTGGAAGGATTTAGTAGCCTTCAGTCTTCTCAACTGCACATCCAAGCAATGGCTAATGATTCTAGCCCAATGAATTGTTCCTTTTCCTTGAACTATCACTTGGATGAAGAAGAACATCCACTTCTCAAAATAGAAGGCTTGAGGAGCCCCTGTAACTCGATTGAGTAAGGTTATCAAATCTCTGTACTCCTCTTGGAAGTCGATCCTATGTGGTGTGTTGGGAATCTTACTCAGGCGAGGACAACTTTTGAGTAACCAATTCTTGTTGATGATGCTCAAGCAAGTGTCTGGATCATCTTCGTACATGGATCTAGCTCCTTCCAAGCTTTTGTAAATCATATCTTTATGTTCTGGTAGATGAAGAGCTTCACTGATAGCCTCCTCTGAAAGATAAGCCAAAGTGTTTCCTTCCTTGGACACAATCGATCTTGACTGTGGGTCGTAATGGCGGGCACACTCGATCATCAGCTCGTGGCACTGGATTGCTGGAGGGAAGCCGGCCGCCTTGATAATGCCACTTTCAATTATCCTCCTTGCGACAGGTGATGGCTTTCCAATATAAGGGACCTCTCGAAACTTCTTCACACTGAAGTTTCCCAAGTTGGTATCTTCAATGTTGCTCCACTTTGACACGATCTTGGTCTCCATTTCTTCATTCCTTTGATCTTCCTTCATGAGGGTCGGACGACTGGTGGATGCTCCTGCCTTTGGGGTCGCCATCTTGACACCTCTCTTTGAGAACTAGCTCTAAAAAACGATGCAAAAATTAAGAAATTCGCTAGGCAAAATGAAGATCGAAGTCCTCTAGCAAATGCGCCTCCTTCATCAACTTCACCACCTTTTGGGTCTTCAACGCCTTGAGGAAATATTCGCTCCACCTCTAACCTTCAACAAAGTTCGCACTCCTTCTTGGATCAAGATTCGCACTTCTCCTTGGATCAGAATTCGCACTTCTCCAAATCGCATTTAAATAATGATTGAATGATGGATTAAAATGCTCCAAAATACCTTTCTTATATAGGCGCTCATGCATTGCAATTGCTATAGGCCGATTTGGAAAATAAGCCTAGAATAAATAAAAATTAAATAAAAGAGGAGGCCGACCTTTATAAAAATATTAAAATAACATCTCAAGCGCTCTTTTTTATTTAATTTAATAATTATTAATTTAAATGCCTTTGCAATTAAAATTTTGATTTTTTAAAAGGCTAAATTAATTATTAAATGCCTTATGCAAACTCATTAAATGCCAATTTTAATTAAAAATATTTCAAAGTTTTAGCGGATTTAGCATTTAATGCGATTCAAAAAAATATTGGCGCCTAAGCATGGGAGATATTTGGGACATCAATAATATCGCTCTGGTCCCTGGGTGAGGGACAGGAGCGCCTCATGCATTTTAGCCTTGTATTTCTCGCTTTTCACGTTCAAAGTCTTATCCTGGACGTCCAAAAATGGTCCTTTTCGCTTGGAATCTTGAGTTGGATTTATTTCATCTATGGAAGGAGTGTATCTTAAAACATTTTCGCCCTAGTCCCTTGGTGAGGGACAGGAGCGATCCACCTTTTGCCCTTGGTCCTTGTCTTTTCCAATCGCCAATTCACGTTGCAGGGCAATCAATGATCTTCCTCGTTTGTTCTATGCATGCCTAACTCGTTTCTCTAGGACAAAATGAGCTCTTCCAAGGATATTCGCCCTGGTCCTTCAGTGAAGGACAGGAGCGATCTTTAGTCCATGGCACAAATCCTTAATCATATCAATATCTAAATATCTTCAAGGCGTAAAACATTGTTCCTTAATCCATCTTGAGTCTTGCAAACGAAAGTAGCACTCCAAAATGTTAGGCAACAAGGCAAATTTGAAGATTTCGCTCTGGTCCCTTGGTGAGGGACAAGAGCGCCTTAGCCAATTTCATCAAGTTTTTGTGGTCTTTGCAACTTTGTTCTTCTTTGAAGCATTCCAAATATCATCGTCATCATGTGCCTTGGCCTGGATTCGACCACATTTGGAAGGGAAGACCTGATAATGCATTTTTCGCCCTGGTCCCTCGGTGAGGGACAGGAGCGCCTTGGCCATTTAGGCTCCACTTGTGTTTTGCAATCTTTCAAAATTATCTTCAATGGAGCGATTATGCCTTCCTTTACTTATCCCAAACGTAAAACTTGCTCATCCTTTGCCAAAAACTTGTCTCTTGAGAAAATCGCTCTGGTCCCTGGGTGAGGGACAGGAGCTTCCTTTTAAAAATCGCTCTGGTCCCTGGGTGAGGGACAGGAGCGCTTTAGTTACTTAGGTTGATTTTCTTCATTGTGGTCCATTCAAGTTATATTCAACAAGCAAAACATACTTTCCTTGTCCTCCTCAAATCGCGAAATCATTTAAATCTTGTGAGGACAATGCAATTTAGGCACTCAAGCTCCGGTCCTTCAGTGAGGGACAGGGGCGATTTTGCAAACCCAAGCTCATCCGTCCTTTGTTAGGCTTCCAAACTATCTTCAACGGGCTAAAAATACCTTCTTTCATTCGTTTCAATCACAAAGCTTGCTTCGTCCTTGCAAGAAAATTGCACTTTTTAGAAAATCGCCTTGGACCTTCAGCAAGGGACAGGAGCGCCCTTTTGCAACTTGGTGTATTTCTTTACCTGTCGACTACTCAAATTATATTCAATGGACAAAACGTGCCCTCCTTGATCTCTTCCAATCATAAAATTGTCTTGGTCCTACAAGGACAGTGCAAATTTGAAAATCAAGCTCCGGTCCTTCAGTGAGGGACAGGAGCGATTTTTGTCTTAAAGGTTAAATCTTTACAATTTTCATCTCAAATCTCCTTTGTTGGGAAAGATATCATCGTTTTGCAAGCTATGAACAAGAGCCCAAATCCGAAAAATGTCCAAGAAGGTGTGTGTGAAGAAAATCGCTCTGGTCCCTGGGTGAGGGACAGGAGCGATCTTGCCCTTACTAGGCCAAAAGTTCAATCTTTCCTTGTCAACGACCAAGTCTGGATACTCCTTTATGCTCATTTCATCCTTCATTGCGTCCTTGATGCTGTCTGTTCGATCAACCAAGGCCCAAAATGATCTAAGTAAACCATTTCGCCTTGGTCCTTCAGTGAGGGACAGGAGCGATTTGGCCTTAAACCTTAAAACTTGTCATTTTTGAGTCTTCAAAATCTTCAAAATCTTCAATTCACGTTCGATTGTATCCCCTAGCGACCCTGCAAAAACAAATAAAACAAGTCAATAACCAAGATGCACCAAATATCAATTTCGCCCTGGTCCCTGAGAGAGGGACAGGAGCGATTTTGCCCTTTTGGAGTTAAAATATCAAAATCTAGGTCTTCAGATCACTTCATCATGCAGGGGCTAGGTCGTCTCCAAGGCCAGGAATCGGTTACCTTACTTCCAAAATTTGGTCAAAATTTGCCCAGACAAAATGTATAATTTAATCATTAAAATGCTAACACTTAGACCTAACTTGAATTTGCCCTCAAAATCTTGACTGGACTCATCCTGAGACATACTTGACTTCCTGGCAGGCTCATCCTATTTCAAAATTGCAATCAATGCGAGGATGCTTAATAATCTTTCAAAATTAGACTGGACTTCGGCTTGAAAATATCAAAAGGAAACCCTAAGGCTTAACCCTAGTCCAGACGACTCACTCACTTACTCAAAACCCTAAAAGCAGAGAGAAGAACAGGCAAAACAAAAGCAAAAAAGAGGGGGTCCCCATTTTAAATGGGGCGATGTGTGAAATGGTCACAACAAAACCTAGCCTTGTATTTCTCAATACTACCATCAGTAGCATGTTTGATTTTAAAGAGCCATTTAGCATTACCATTCGGTCTAGGTACAATGTCCCAAACATCATTCTTTAGAATTGATTGATACTCTTCTGCAATGGCATCTTTCCAAACCTATTGACTAGTAGCTTCCTCAACACTGGTAGGTTCTGATTCAATGGTTTTACTCATCAATGCAACATAGCTAGAGAACTTATGAGGTCTCTTACTTTCTCTAAATGTTCCTCTTGAGGCTGCAAAACTTTCAGCCTCTTGCATCATTTTCCTCGCCCGAAGAGGTCTTTTCTTACCAATCACAATATCAGTAGGCCCGTCAGTAGGTTTCAAGGGCTCATTTGGATCATCATCTTCTTCAGGTTCATGAGTTTCCCTCTGAATCTCAAGTATGGTCATCTTCCATATTTTGAGGAGGCTCTTGATCTTCACTATCCATCTCATGGATGCCCTTGGATTTTTTGAATGCAACATCCTCTTCAAAAGTCAAATCCCTACTTAATCAGTTTCTACCCTGGAATATAGATTTTGTAGGCTTTTGATGTTTCACTATAGCCTACAAATATTCCCTTCTTGCCAGAAGGTTCCAACTTTGTCCTTTTATCTTTGGTTATATGTATATACACTGGACAACCAAAGATTCTCAAATGACTTACATCTGGCTTCACCCCTGTGAATGCTTCTTCGAGTGTCTTATTCACGGTTAGGGCATCTATTTTGAATACAGACAGCAATTCTAGAAGCCTCAGCCCAAAAAAAAGTTTGAAGATTTTGATCATGGATCATGGCTTTGGCTGCCTTCCACAATAGTTCTATTTTTCCTTTCCACTACACCATTTTGTTGAGGATTATAGGGAACACAAAACTCCCTCTTAATCCCAGCTTCAATGCAAAAATTACGGAAGTTACCGGAGGTGTACTCTCCTCCATTATTGGATCTCAAGACTTTGATCCTCTTCCCAGATATGTTCTCTGCTTGAGCTTTGAATTCCTTGAATCTCATAAGTACCTCTTCAAATTCTTTACTCTTCAAGAAATAGATCCAAGTCTTTCTCGAGTAGTCATCAATAAAAATAACATAATACAAGAAACCACTCAAGGACGCAACAGACATAGGACCACATAAATCTGAATGAATGAGCTCTAAAATACATTTAGATCTACTTTCACTACTATGAAATGTACCTTTAGTATTCTTACCCAATGCACAACCTTTGCAAGTGCCTTCATGCTCCTGGTTGAGTTTTGGAAGGCCTGTAACCATCTTCTCTATTGTAGGTAGTGCACGAAAGTGAAGGTGACCCAATCTTCTATGCCAAATCTCACAAGTACTTGATGAGTCATGAAGTAAGGCTTGAGGAGGATGAGTGCAAAGTCTGTAAAGACATCCATGACAAACTCCAATGACTTGAGCCATCTTGATGTTTGATTTCTTTGGCCATGCAAGGACTTTGTCATCTACGAATGCAATTCAATATCCTTGTCTTGCAAGGCTGATATGGAGACAAGATTTCGCTTAATTCCTGGAACGAATAGTACATCATTCAATTGCAAGGAAAAGCATGAATTTAAGTGAAGATAGGAGGTCCCAACTCCTTTCACGGAGTAACTAGTATCATCTCCGATGATCACTTGTTCATTTGAATTTCTCTCCACCAAATCATTTAGAAAATTAGATGTCCTCTAAATCCGGTAATGTGGCAAGATGCACCACTGTGAATTAACCAAGTATTGTGGTCGGTAGGCACATTACTTGAAAGGGCTGAATAGAATATGAATCCATCTGAATCCTTTTGTGGAAGAGTCTCACCAACATCCGCAATGGAAGCTTGAGGCATAGGCCTAGTTGGACATTCCTTTGCGTAGTGACCATATTTGTCACATCTAAAGCATTGGACTTTTGAAAGATTCTTCCTTCTTTTGAATGTAGGAACACCATTGGATTCCTTATCTTTCTTCCTTTTGAAATGTCCTTTCTTACCCTTCTTCTTTGAGGAGTGAGAGGCAAGAACATGAATATCTTCATTTGTAGAGCTTTGGTCAATGCCTCTCGTAGCCAATCTTGACTCTTCTTGAATGCAGTTTGTCTTCAATCGATCAAACTTAGGGAGTTTTGATCTTGCGCTTATCCCTTGTATAAATGACTCCCATGATGAAGGGAGACCATTAAGTGCCAACATGGTTAATTCTTTGTTATCTATAGTGTGTCCATTGGTAGAGAGTTGATCTCTCAATTCGGTAATCCTCATGAAGTATGAGATGATGGATTCTCCTTTCGTCATCTTGATGTGGTGAAGTTGTTGCTTCAATGCAAGAGCTCAACTCGTGTTGTTGATCTCATACATCTCCTCTAATGTCTTGAACATGCCATATGCCGTCATCAACTTGGAGATAATTGGCACAATGTGATCTTTCACAGAGTCAACCAACATTTTCTTTGCTTTGGTGTTCTTTTTCTTCCATTGAAGCTTCTCATCCTCTCCAGTTGGTTCCGGTACCGCTTTCTCCACGAATTCGTCTAATTCATTTTCCTCAAAGGCAAGCATAACTCTAAACTTCCAAGAGACGAAGTTTGATGCACCCTCCAGTTTGTCTTCAACTTTAAATCTGTTCACCATCTTGATGATGTAATCAAACTCGAAGGCAATAATGGAGGATAACCCTGCCACTATGAATCTGATCTGATCTTTTCTTAAGCCTGCTCTGATACCATGTTAAATTTCAATCAGATTTGAATAAGCAGGTAATTTTAAATTTTATTTGTACTTTGATCACAATCTGATATCAATGGATGATATCAATAAATCACCATACACAGCAATACATGAAATCTGAACTGCACTGATGTAATAACTCGATCTGCTGTGGATATTCAATCTGCCTGAAGATGACTTCACTCTGTCACTGAATGAATATGATCTGCCACAAATGAATACGGACTGCCACAAATGAATGTTGACTGCAATGAATGGATATCAATAGACTGTGATATCGAACTGCTGTAGCTATCGAACTTGCTGTATGTGTTCGTTGATTGTCTGCCGAAGAATATCGATCTGCTTGTTGTATTATCTGATGCCAAGGAGGAGAAATATAATCTCCTTTATATCCGTCAAGGGTGACCCTTCCCAACCCAACATAAGTCGACTACTTAACATAAGTTGACTTTCAACATAATGGAGGGTGCCGACTTTCAACATAAGTCGACTACTTAACAAATATCAACAAATAACCAATTGGTTTATACACATACCGAATATCATTAGCAAGCTTATTAATCATGCATATCGAATAAGGTATAAGGCATAATTAAATAGATAATCGTAACACAAAATGTGTAAGGCCGATAGGCCATTCACACATTTGGATTTGCTGAGTTGGCTTGAAGGAGACCGACCGATGCTATATCACCAACAGTTATCTTTGGGCAAGTTTTGTTGCTAAGTTTCAGCCAATACAGAGTTGAACTTGATTGCTTGAATTGGAAAAAGGCACTAGCAAGTCCAAATTGTGTAACAAAAGACAGATCCTGATTGCCATATCCACTTTGACAAATGAATCCAAATAATTGGAAAAACTGTTGAAATTTTAACGTGTCTAATAAAATTGAAATGTTAACGATATTACGATATTGCTATCAGTATTCAACTGTGTAGTTTTTTTAGTCAAACTCATTGAGTCATGTTTCATGAGCAGTGGTTCACAAGAACCCATCTCTCATGAGAATGAATGTTGCTAATTGAATGAAACATGAGTCAATGAAGTTTAACTCCACACAGTTGAATCCTGATAGCAATATCATAATTTGACTTGCTGTGGAAAATATCTCCTACTTGTTAATGATATTGTCCAAACATAAAGGATCATGATGAAAATGGACTATATTTTCCAATGTGTTAACAATATACCATGAAATTTGAACATTTAGTGAAACTGAATTAGGATTGTACATTAAACACAACAAAATGTTTTAAGAAAACATACCACAATGGTAGGAGTCCAGAGAAACCAAAAGGCTGTGACAGCAAAATCAAAGCAGGTTTGAACCCATGCCAATAGCAAAATCCTTTTATCTGCCAATCTTCAGTTTTATTAGAACAAAAAAAAATGATAGCAACGCTTTGCACTTTCCAAAACAAATACAAGTCATAGCAACAACAAAATCAAACACCATTAAATCACTCATTTCACATTAGAGGCGAATGACTAGAATTCCTTAGTTGCCATCATAACTATTGATTTAAATACTCACAACACACTACTTGGATGTCACAAAAAAAGATAAAGAAAAAAAATCTTAACTTCTAATGTAGAAGGTTGTACTTATCAGTGTGTAGAGAGAACTTACTGTACTAACCAGCCATCAAATATGCCAAAGATGAAACTATTTTTCGAGTTTTGATTTTGGAAGTTGCCGTATTTTCTCCCCATCCTTTGGTAATCAAAATAGCACATACAAATGCAACAACAGCAGCTGCTGCTGATGGGAGAGCCATTCCATGTGGACCCTTCCAATTTACTAAAGTATTTGCCAGTGCTGCACTTCCCAAAGATGAAGCTGCTGCTCCAAAGCTCATTGTCCAGAATGTATCACTCAACCAATCTTGCCGGAAACCTAGCTGCAAATACCACCAGCTAAGACGTGTAATGCACCAAAAAAGCAGCAATATCAAGCCCTAAGTAAACTGCATTACTCTAGGGAATGAAGCAGGAGAGTACTAAGACACTCACCTTATCATGTTCAGTTGTCATCCATGTTTCAAAAGTGCATGAGAAAAGGGAAGAGGCGAGTGATATGGATGATGTTCCCATCAATAGACTATGATATTTGTTGAATAATCTAGCTAAGCAACCAATGAGGTGTAAGATGCAAAAGACTATGCAAGCCTTCTTCCGGCCTCTGCACAACACCAAATATGTTTTCTAACATAACCATCAAACTTATAGAAGCCACATACATCAACACAAGATGAATCACTAATGACATTTTAGCACTAGAAATCAAACTTCAGGTTTAGCTGCAATTTTAATTATATCAATAAACATTTAAATCCATATACATACTATATGCTAGTTTGCAAATCTAAAAATAATTTTCTTTTAAAATTTATTGTCCTTTGCTTGATTTCAACTGGGCTCTTCAAATAACTTCCATTTTTAACTTGCCCTTTCCCAATTTGAACTACAAATATACTTTATCATATTAGAATAAAATGGCAAGATGCCATACTTCATCTTTCTTGTGGCTAAATTTATCCTCTGTCCTCTATTTCTGATTTTCCAAGTTGACCACTAACTTTTCTATTTTCTTGCTCCACTCTTCACAATGCTTATCCTATCAAATGTTTGCTGAGTGCATGCTTTGATTTAATTTAAATTTCAATTATCTTCCTTGATACTTGATCCTCTATCAGTACTCAATTTTCAATTATCACCATTTATTGCCTAATGTTCATGTAACCTTCATACTTGTTCTCCTTTGTAATTTGATTGTTGTTCAGAACAACATTCCATTACCTTGTCAATTTGGCATATTCTTAATTGTACTAATCTTGTAGTTGCATCTTTTTTGGAGTACATCAGTTGAAATTGTACATGATTTATATGGTACAAACTAGGGTAGCATGTGAAGATGAAGAAGCAACAACCAGTGGTCCATACTCTAGATATAATAGAGACTACAAAACAATAAATGTATTCAGTATTACTCTTCTCCATGTTGTGTTCCTCTTCCCTACATCCTTCAGCTCATATATTTCTTCTTCAATTATGTGATGTTTCCTATGATTCAGTAACAGCTATCTAGGCTCTGAATATAGGATTGCTCTAAGTATCAGTATTTTTTGGTTATAAGTGATGTATGTGCATCACTTGAACACGATGTCTGGATATGTATGCTCATAATAAATAAATGCCACCTGCATTTAACTAAATCATTATTTCATATTTAAGTTGTCAACAAGGTCCTAGTAATATGACCAGCTTTGTGTAGTTATATTTAGATGGCATTCTTGCCCCCAAAAAGCATCAGCCTCGTTCTAAAACCTTGCAATCATCAATGAGTGGCAATCAAAGAAAGTAAGTTCTGATGTATCTCTCTAATGTCTAGAACTTTGTTACCAGGAAAATCCTACATAGGATCCCAATCTGTATATAACCCCAGGTTGTGGGTCTGACCCACTTACTCCATGCCCCAAAACAAACCAAAAAAACATTTTTTAAATGAAAAAAAAAAGAATATAAATAAAAATAAAAATAAATAAACTAAATACCTATCCAACCACTGAGATGAACATACAAAAACCTTTTTGATTTATCTTTAACATTTGCTGTTGAATTATCAATTATCAGCCGTATTCTTTATGTAAATTTCTATACTTTGTGAAAAATATAGCCCCCCCTCTTTTTCAATTGTCACGCACAAACCAAATTATTAGAAAAAATACAGCAAGCAAACTAGTATACGTGGACCCAGAACCAGCAATTTAGGTTTAAAGAAAAATATGCATGGAAAAACAAATCCCATAAAAGAATGCTTGTCAATATCATCAACAAACCTATTATAACTTAACTACTAGTCTACATAAACAACACAATATTAACATTCAATGATTGAATCAGCATTAGTTGAAATGGACATAGGGTCCCCAATCTTAAGAACTGGCAGTCAAAATGTAGAGAGGTTTTACAAAAGAGTTGTGTGCCAAGACAAAAACGGGAGATAATATAAAATACAAAATTTGATCAATCAGCAACAAACAGAAATGCACTTATGGTAACCTATGTTCGTAGCTTTGGTGATTGTTAAAGCATTTCACAATTAAGGAGCATCCATAATTAATGAAATAAGAAAATACGACAACACAAATATAGAGATTTTGTGTTAATGAGCTCAAAATTTCCATTTAGGAACCATAAAGAAATACAATTTTAGAAGTCTCTTACTCTCTTAGCCTTCTATTCTTAAATACAAGACTCTTGATCTTAGAACTTCTCATCATGACAGCTGATCTTATGACTTCTACTAATCTTCACTTAATGACCCTTTATATTCCTTACTTTACACTTTCATCTTTCGATGATTGATTATTCCAAAACAGTCCCTAATGGATCATCCCAGAGAAGTATTGGTTCATGAAATGCTATTGCATGTGATCCATGCCACATTCATACCCAGTGGATCCAAAAAAACCAATCATTTACTGTGACATTTCCAAACTTTGAATCTCTATGCAATCACATTCAACATCCAGTCTAATTTATGGATCATAGCAGTTTGAATTCAGCCAAAATCCATCTTCCATGTGTCAGCCAAACAGTGAAATCTTAATCCAATATTCACCCTTTTCCTTTCAAACTAAATTCTACTTCTGACACTTACCACACCAATATCACACTATCGTTTCTAGCTTTAGGTTATTTCCATATTGCCAACTTCTGTTTTGATTGAATTTCTTCTCTCGTGCTGTTAGCCTTTATTTTCTTGTTCACTGGGACTCCTTGTTACTGGACTCTTCATCAACCTTGACCTGACTAATCCCACATCCAATCCTTCTGTTTTATATTTGCAAGCCAATTATATTTTCTACCAACAAGCATGCAGTGTTCTATCAAACGGTTTCAATACTCTCACAGCTCACCATTCCCACTGAGCTCTTAATCTATAATGATTAAATGACCTTCCCCTAGTGCATGTGTTCTGAAATAGCCAGGGATTTTACTGATTTCGCCATTGAAGGGTGAAGTCACAATCTTTAATTTGTCTGTCAGAGTTTTCTCCTCAGTTGAAGTTCCAAAAGAAGGTTTGAGTTAAATCTAGAATCTGTATATTTGAAGGCAGAGATTGGTATGGATGAGGTAGGGTTAGTTTCAATAGGCACAACCTTTGCAGCAAGATGTTTGTGTGGATGGGTGGGTAAAATCCTTATTATGCTGCTTATCAGACTCATGTTGAGCAGGGTGATCTTCATGCTTAGGTTAATAATGCAGATGCTATTGACAACATACAGAAGTGGGTTGGCATAATGGTAGGCAGAGGAGAGACTTGGTTTAGCAAGTGTAAGATGGGCTTCAGTGTGATGTCCCCAATTAGGAGCTGGGTTGGCTCTTTTATTTGCCAATGATTTAACTAAATAAATAATAAATAAAATTATTAATAAATGTGATTATTAAATAATTTTAAATAGCGGCTCTTAGGCCGACTTTGTTATGCTTGGGGCAGTTATCCTCCTTAAGCCGACATTGGAAGACATGGGTATTTATGAGGATTGTGGTTGCAGTGGAAGGTATTGAGTTTTATGTTGCATACTTTACATTTCGGTTTGTCTAGGATGGAACCCCTGGAAAACCACAACCAGGTAGGACGTCAATCTTACCTGTAGCTCACCTCCGTTTCAGTACATTTCCATCATCTGAGTGACAGTTCATTGCAAGTTTGACGTCATACCAATAGACGGGAGCCAAGTTGCAATTGTTGATTGGTGCAGGTGTAAGTCCTGAAGATATCAATCACTCTGCCCTTTGTTGTGTGTCATCCGACATCAGCAAAGCAAAAAAGCTTGCACAAAGAGTGCTGGTTCGAGAGTTGGATATAGCGGATCAAGTGGTATCGCTCCTGGCATCAACTCAGATCTAGCTAGCCGTCTCTGGGAGTAATCTGTGCATTCAAATTCTCTTTCCCTGGCACCGGTTTATGCATTTAAGTTCCATGGCCTGTAAGTAAGTCTTAGATTGCCAGTTCTGATTGGTACTGCTATTCTTGCAACTCTATTTTTGAGAATTTATTGGATAAATAATTAGAGGACTGAATTTGCTGTTGTAAATTTCTGTTGTTAACTTCTGAGAATATAATACCTGAGTTTAAAGGGAATGATATGTGTTCATGCATTAATAGCTTTGTTGGTTGTTTGGGACTTTTAAATCTGTCACACTGTTTGGGTCATTTATATTTGCATACAAAACCTGTTAAGATCTGCTAATTCAGTGGTATAAGAGCTTGGCATCCTACCAGCCTGTGGATTAATGAGTGACAGAGATCAAAGGTACCAGCAGCGAGAAAAGGAGGAGGCTGCCATGGGTCACAGAGAAGAGGAAATCCTCAAGAATTCATTAGGCAGACCGAACAATTCCAAACCAGAATGAGGGATACCATGATGGAGATGGTTCAACTTTTAAGAGGAATGAACCAAAAACTAAGTACTGGAAGACCTTTACAGAATGGAGCAGAAGGAAGCAGCTCGAGTGGTGAGAAGGGCTCAGCAAATACGAAAAACTTTTAGGGCCAAATTTCTGGAAAAAGAGGAAGTAGCAAGCAGTGAGGAAGAACAACCTGACCAGGAAGGTGAGATGACAAGGCTTCATGATGAATAAAATGCCTTAAGTGTTGCCATATGCAGGGACATGACCTTCATAGAATTTTATGAGATGAAGACAAGGTATGAAGAGAGGAAAGACATTCAGCACCATTTGGGAAAAAGCACCACTCCTTTTAATGGAGCCAGTAGTTCCTCAGCAAGGGTTTGGTTGCAGAAATCACACCCATATTTTTCCTTGAATCCAATGTTTGAAGAAGGGGCTATCAAATTCGCCACTTAGCATCTTGAAGCAGTGGCTCACAAATGGTGGTACCATGGCATGGTAACCCAAGGGCATGATTCAATCACCACCTTGGAAGGCTTCAGCCAAAGATTGATAGAGAGGTTTGATAGGAGGGATCTAGAAACTCATTTTAGAGAGTTAGCACAACTGAAGCAAGAAGGTAAGGTGGAAGACTCTGTAGCAGAATTTTAGAAAATTGCGGTGATGATTTCCAATGTGCCAGAAAGACGGCTTATAGTCTTTTTTGTGGAAGGCCTGGCCGAACCCCTTAAAGGTTTGGTAAGGGCATTTGATCCGAGCTCATTGCAAGAAGCCATCAAAAGAGCTCTAAATTTTGAAGATTCAGTGACCAAGGGCAAATTAATTCCAAATAAGCATCTCCAAGTCTGCCAAACAAACATTTTCAGAAGAGCATGCTACCTCCTAAGCGAAATCAAGTAGACGTGTCTAAAAATGAACTGCGAAGGAAAAAGCTATGCTTTACATGCAAAGAACCATGGCAACCAGGTCATATGTGTTTGGAAAAAGGGCAAATACATCATATAGAGGTAGTCTCCGATGAGGATACAAACAATATAACGTGGGAAGGTGTAGAAACTGTTGGGCATCCAAATCTGAAGTTGCTTAAGGACAAGCAACATCTGGGACAAGTGGACTGTGATGTCCCCAATTAGGAGTTGGGTTGGCTCTTTTATAACTGTTGTCATTTTAAGACACCCTTGATCTATCAGTGAGAACCGATCAGAGATATGTTCCATGGACCAGCGCTGCCCAGTTGATCAAGGAGAAAAGCAGTGAAATCATGGTTGAAGTGTTGCCTTGTCGGAAGTTCCTTGGCCCTCGTTTTCTCTTCCCCGAAACTCTGGAACCCCTAGGTTCCGAAGTTCCTTGTCCTCAACCCCGGAACTCCAAAACCCCCAGGTTCCGAAGTTCCTTGTCCTTCTACTCCCGGAACTCCAGAAACCCCAGGTTCCGAAGTTCCTTTTCCTCAACCCCGGAACCCCCAGGTTCCGAAGTTCCTTCTCTTTCTCTTCCCCGGAACTCCGGAACCCCCAGGTTCCGAAGTTCCTAGTCCTCTATCCCGGAACTCCAGAACCCCCAAGTTCCGAAGTTCCTAGTCCTCTATACCAGAACTCCGGAACCCCCAGGTTCCGAAGTTCCTTGTCCTTCTACCCCCGGAACTCCGGAACCCCCAGAACTCCGGAACCCCCAGATTCCGAAGTTCCTTGTCCTTCTACCCCGGAACTCCGGAACCCCCAGGTTCCCAAGTTCCTTGTCCAACTACGGTGACTCCGGTCCCCAAAGTTCCCCAACTACAGTGACTCCGGTCTCCGAAGTTCCCCTTCTCTCTTTAACCCTTTCCCTCTCTATCCCGGAGCTCCGGAACCCTGAGGTTCCGAAGTTCCTTTCCTAGCCCTCCTTTCTCCTATCCCGGGACTCCGGAACCCCGAGGTTCCGAAGTTCCCTGCTCCTTCCCTTGTCTTCCTCACTTCATGAGTCCGGTCTCCGAAGTCTTCCAAGCCTACTTCCGACTTGCAACGCTTCCGAACGGCGTGATCGACACTCGAAGCTTTAAATGCTCCGACAGTTTTGGTGACTTATGCACTTTTTTTGTGGAGCCACAGGGGGGCATTTAATGTTTTTGGCAAGATTTCCATCAAAGGAGGTACGGGGCCATGCTGGGTGATTTGTGTCATGTCTGACTTTGGAAGGTCTGTCAATCTATCTTCCTCAGAATTGCCGTTGGAGGTATGGCTAGGTTGCTTGCATGTACAAGTCAAGTGCATGCACTTCCAGAATGACATGCAAGGGTCATGATCACCATTGTAACCCATTTTTCTATATAAGGTTGTTAAGCCTCATTGTAAAGGGATTCTCTTCCTCTGCCTTGGGCTTTTTATGCTCTTCTCTTCTCTTGAAGACTTGTAAATCTTTGCATTTCTGCAACTGTAAGATTGGCTTTTGGCCTTATGATTAATTGAAAATCACCATTCTTGCCTCTTTTCAACTTATGTATGTTGTGTATGCTTTCTTACCTCCATCATAGGTGTATGTCTTGTGGTTTTTTCCCTTCATATATGCTGTGTTAACTAGTTTTTCTGAGTGTGACTTGTGGGAATCCTTCTCCCCTCTTGGCATTCAGTGAATTCTAACCTTCATATATACATTGGGGTCACTCATACAACTGAAAAGTTGTGCACCTTGGTGAATGGATTGATGATCCTGAAATTTGGGCTGCATTATGAGCCCCAAGGGTGAATGGACTGATGTTCCTGAAATCTGGGCTGCATTATGGAGGTGGTGTCATCGCGCCCTAGACAAGTAAATCCCCATCCAGGGTTGAGATTAGAAGGGATTAAAATTAGAGCTTGAATATGGACAATATCAGTTGTACTATGAGCAAAACTAGTTAGTTTGTGTAATTAGTGTAAAGGCAAAAATAAAGAGTAGTGATGTATGTTAATCATTGGTAATCGCCAGCCTCCCAGTAGGAGCCATTACATGATACTAGGATAGATGGGAGCCAAGGTGCAATTGTTGATTGGTGCGGGTGTGAGTCCTAACGACATTGATCACCCTATCCTTTGTTGTGTGTCATCTGACACCAGCAAAACAAAGGAGCTTGCATAAAGAGTGTGGTATCGCTCCTGGTGTCAACTCAGACCTAGATAGCTGTCTCTGGGAACAATCAGTGCATTCAAATTCTCTTTCCCTGGCACCGATTTATGTATTTAAGTTCCATGGCTTGTAACTAAGTCTTGGATCGCCAATTCTGATTGGTACTGTTATTCTTGCAACTCTGTTTTTAAGAATTTATCAGATTATAATCAACTGAGTTTGTTGTTGTAAATTTCTGTTAACTTCTGAGAATATCATATCTGAGTTTAAAGGGAATGATTTCTGTTCATGTAATGCTAGTTTTGTTGGTTGTTTGGGACTTTTACATCTGTGCATACCATTTGGGTCATTTATATTTGCAACAAAACCTGTTAAGATCTGCTAAGGATATTTCATTCATGGTGATCATCAGGAAGTGGAGTTGTCCAGAAAATTGAATCAAAGTTTTATATACTTGAAAATGCTTTGCAGTAGTTGCCTATTTGGAATGATGCAAATATAGGATCTTATTAATTCAGCAAGACAGCTGCTGACATTGACTACAAGCATTGTACCCTCCAACAGGTAGAGTCAAATGTCATTGAAATTGTCTCCTCTGCCTGCTTCATTTGAATCCCAACAGGTATACATTGGAATTTATCATTCTGTAGGTTCTTTTAGATCATTAACCAGTTCAGTGATCAAAGGTTAATGCCAGAGGATCCAGTTATTGTTCCTGAAGAATGCACTTATTCACAAGTTGTTGACAGTTATCTCAAATTTCAATGACTCAGATAAGATTATAATGAGGTGGATGCACCATCTGTAGGAAGGACTGAGTAAAAGCAGGGGATCAATCTCATTTCATATCAAAATCATACAACTGTGGAATCAGTAGGCTTTCTTAAATCATGATAAGAGGATTCCAATATCGTCATTGGCAGCAGTACAAGCCCCAGTATGAATCGATTAACCAATATTGTACTAATAATGTAGTTATCTTTTCAATATAGATTGGTGAAGATCATCCATGCAGCAATTTTGTACTCAACTTTGGAGATTTCCCCTCAGTAGTATTATCTCAAAAACGCTACAAAACGCTACTCCACTTCCTAGAACCAAATCTCACTCACAAGGCCAGGACTGTCGTCATGCAAGTGAAATCAGCTCATCAACAGACTGTGGAGGGTTAATGGCCAACTCTATGAGAGTAGGTTAAGTTTCCTACACTTCGAGCTCAGCTTAGACTCGGGAGAGTGTTCCTAGGGGTATACCTCAGTAGGTATTAAACACACATAAAATATACAATCAACAAACAATTGCAACCAAACCCAACTTGATGTCTTGGCCCCAAAGATTATCGCTGGACCAAGAACAACTTGTTACATCCCATTTATGCCCCAGTCGTTTTTATGCTACTTTACACCATGTTAAATGTGTGCCCTAGTTGATCTATGCTATACTTGCGAGATGTTTAAGTGTGCCCTAGATTTTTCATAAATGAATGTGCCCTAGGTGTTCATGTTTTAAATGAGTAATAATGCCCTTGCTGATATTAAGATGTTTTATTTATGTTAATAATATTTTTGAAATGTCAGAGTTATGACAAGATTTCAGACTAATTGTTTGAACTGGGCCAAGTGTGTGCAGGAGTTCATCGTCCTCCGAGAAGGGAGGGGAAGTATCATCAGGTCGAGAGGTAAGGAAAAGAGAAATAATGCCATCTGGAACCCTAAACCCTAAACCCTAAACCCTAAGCCCTAAACCCTAAACCCTAAGTCAGGTAGTCTCATGTTGACCTTGGTATTTACGTCAACCTGTCACCTCAGGTAGCCCTAATTGGTCCGTATAGGAATTTTTAGGGTTTCACGACTCTAGTCGTGGATTGGTATACCAAGTCAATTATTATTATTTTATTATGAAAATTTAATTGTTTTATCGCTCACGAGTAAATATAATTTATATATGTATATAAATATAAATATAATTGCTCACCCCCTTTTATCGTATCATATTGTATTAAATATTTTGACCGATTTTGAAATGGTCTTTTATAAATGCATTATCAAGGACTATGAGTTTTGAGCAAGTCTAATTTTATTAATCCTTAATTCCGAATATATTTACATATACTTTTATTTAAGTGAATAAAAGTTTACTTTGAAAGCCTACCTTATTTTTAATTTATTGAGACCTTATAAGAAAGTAACGACATCAAGCCATTTATCGAATGGTAGATTAAAATTTAAAAGTAAATAAAATAAAAATGATTTTAGCGTAGAACATTATTGGGCATAAAGAAGGTGAGTATCGTGGGAAATGAGAACATTGTAGTGGCAAAGCAGTGCAAACGGCATGTCTCTTATGTGAATCGAAATGCATTCAAGATTAAAATAAGAAATAAAGCCCAAATTTTAGGAGTCGATTTTGCTGGAGGATTAAAAAGAAAGTAGAAAATATTTTTGGCGTGACCATTTTTTCATCTTGGCCGTCAAGTAATGAAAATGGTATTGGCGTGAAGGTTGGAGGAAATTCACATGAAGGAGAAATTAGGGCAAAAATAAATAATCCACCTTATATCGTGGATAGAGGGATGTTTTTGAGGAAGAAGAGAAAGAGATTTTGGCAGAAGAAACAAGGAATACGATGGGGAGAAATATTTTGGGAAGGGCTGTATGCAAGAACCTGAGTTAACCAAGAAGGGCACCATAGCTTAGTCTATATTGGGGATTCTGCAAAAGATTGGAGGAAGGGGGGGCGTGGTTGGAAAGGACGACACAGCAAGCCGTTTTCCTCTGATAACCAGGTCATGATACTCATTCCAAGCCTAGACGGCTTTGAGATTTTATTCTTTCTTTGAAATTTCGAATTATGATTCTTAGGGTTTAAAAGAAAGTGTAGAAATACAACCAGTATTCTTTCAGTTGACTGAGTTTTGTTCATAATGAAAGTAGGAAAGATAAGTTTCATAGATGTACTGTATTAAGTATGGCTGGGGGTTCATACCCTTGACAAAGGAAAAAGCACGATATATGCAGTAATGCCATGGTTTTAATAAAGTGATAAGAGAAAATATACTGTATAGCTGTGTTTGGGTTCATAAGAAAGAATTATTAAACCCTGTTATTAGTTGTAATAGAATTGTGACTAATTCTTCAGTTTAGACTGATAAGTATATGCACATAATGCTCACTTATTTATCATAGGCTTATTTCAAAACTATGTTTAAGACTACAACAAACCCTCTTGAATTTTGGGTGCATTTCTACCTTGGGTACACTCAAGAAGGTAGAGGAAGAGTTGTAAAGACGGCTCAATCATTTCCAGCCATTAAGTAATATAAGAAGTAGAAAATACCAGTCCGTTGTGAAGCTGCTCCCATATTGAGACTAACCTTCAAATGGATGAGATTGAAAAATCCTGCAATTTAGTGAGATAAGTAAAAGCATTCAATATTCACTCAGTCATCCTAGCCTTGCCTCAAGAACTGAAATCAAGTCTGCAGAAAACCCTTTAGTATTGGGGTGCAAAAACCACCTTAGGTGTATGCTATGAGGTAATAGATTAGCTGTTAAGGCTGCTCTTTTTAACTCAGTCATTAAGTTAATCAGAAAGTGGAAATTCCCATTCAGCTGTGAAGCTACTTTCATGACTTGAAAATAATCTCCGAGTGGATTATTTACTAGTAATCTGGTGAAAGACTGAGGAATTTAATGATAGCTGGAAATATTTATAAATTCTGTACTTTAGAGAACAGCTGAAAGTAACTCTTCATTAGTAGATAAGTTATTACATACTGTTTAAGTACAGCATGGCTGTGTACATAAAGCATAACTTTGCATACACGATATGGTTGTGCATTTACAATATGGCTGTACATTAATGCAGTGAGGCAGAAAGTAATTATTAAATGAAATGGAAAAATATTTTCCTAAATTGTCTAATTGTTCTTATAGTCTAGTTTTGAGAAACCTCGGTTGAGATCTCAATTAAATAGTTATAATCACTGAGATGCATTACTACTTATATTTTTATCCAAGAAGAAAATGAAGGAGCTGATTAGATTGCATTTTTAGCTAAGGCAATTTTGACATGCAGGAGATGCATACTTATTATCAGCAGTGAGGCTGCTCCCACGTTAAAGATTAACATCACTAGCTGGTGATTGAAACTAAACCCTAGTTTAGGAAAGAAAATGGGTAAGAGCAGAACAGCAGTATCCCTTATGCAGTTAGCATATCGGTTATAAAAAAAATACACTCAGACGTTGTAATGACAGCAGAGACATGTGATGCATGATGAACATAAGAATTACATGGGAAGTTGGCGGCTCTTAAGCCATTTACCTTTCCTAATCTAGGGGCTTAGTTGTAATCTCTAATAACTTATGCAATGATTAATGAGAAAGATTAAACAAAACCTCATATGAGAATAAGACTCAGAAAATAGAGGAAGATCGTGGAATAAGACTGAGACATGTAAGTCAAATCCACAGAAGGGCTAAGAGAGAGACATAACACTGGTAACATCTCTAAAATTAATTCTGCTGATTAGATGATTATCGAAAATTTATATCAGTTTTGAAGCTCACCGAGCCAGAGTTAACTAGTAAGCAACTTTCACTTATGGTTAATTCTTAATCTATCCTTAGTATGAAAGAGTTAGATAGACATAAGGGAACTTGGTGGTGTTCCTTAAAATGCAAATAAATAACATTAAGCTTTCCGGAATGGAACAGTGAAAGCTCTTATTCATAATTCATGTTGGATATAGGAATTCGGTATAAACATGAGGGTTAGTTACCCTATTGCCTACCTTACCTTTTCCACACTAAGGTAATTTTTAATTCAGAAATTAGACCATGAAATAGTGAATCCAAAGGGAACAAGAATACTTTAAAAAAAAACAATAAGGCTGAATCTCTATATCGAGTTAGCTATGATACTCAGTGAAGAGATTATGTTCAAACTCCAGATATGTACTTTGTGAAAGAAAACCATGAGATTAACAAGTGGACATCCGCTAGTTAAGTTCCTAGGAATAGAACTCACGTCCTAGAAGATCAAGTTGCAGCCAAGAAGGGTTTAAAACCATAAGCAACTCAATGGCTAATATCAGCTAATAAAGGTCAAGTATGGGCCACTTTTCAAGAGAAAACAATATTGAAACTGTGTGAAATGTGAACTATTTAACTGCTGTAATTTATAGTGATAAATTTGTTCAGGGAATTGGCACATTAATAGAGAAATAGTGAATTCTACATTTACATTGAGCTTGGATTCGTCCCTGTACTTGTGAGAGAGCAGACTGCGAGCTGAAGGGCATCAATATTAACTCTACATTAAATTAATCTAGGGTTCCGTTAAAAGATATGTACACCCTAAGAGTATTAGTCATCTCGAGTTTGTTGACCAGCATGGGAAACTTGAGTCCAAACATGTATGACAGCCAATGAGTTTCATAGAGTCAGAATGCAGAGCATAGAGACAGACATGAGGACTCAGATACCATCAGGAATTTAGTCCAATCAAGTAGGACAATAAACAATTAACTTCATGATTTAGCGTGAATGCATTTACATAGAACCCCTCAGCCAAGGTGATGCTACTTCTGTAAACGTCAACCAATATGTTAATCCAGATACACAATCCAGTCAGAGGTCATACTAGTTAGGAGTAACCTATAGTGTATGACCGACTAGGGATCTGTGTAAGATTGTCTCCAATTTAGATGGCATGAGTTAAACTTTCGTTACCTCTCTACGAAGGGTCGGGCCAATCCAGTCGGATATGGCACGGGGGACTAGTAAGTCCGTGGTTGGGCAGAAAAGCGCCCTGATGATACTTTCCCTTCTCACTAGTATGTTGACAAAGGCATGAAGTTCATAATGTTAGCATCAGAAGAAATGTACTTTCTAAACTATCTCTTTCATTTAAAATGCAATGTTAAATGTACTTTCTTATCTACTGTTCATCCTTTCAGCATAGATCTGTTTTGTTCCAAGACCTTAGTAATCTCTAGTTCCATTTCAGTTATTTGATGATTCCAAAAAAAAAAACGGTGGTTTTTCCCTCCTTTCTGCTGAAAAGATTTTATAGATGTCTTTTTTTCATATTTGCATAAGTTGTTGCATGTTACACAATCGGCTGTACATGACCCTTATATATGACTGTGCATTCATAACCCACATGAAATATATTTATTGATTGTTCTTTGAAGATAAATCCCTGGTTCTGATATGAGGTTATGAACACACAAAACCACTCCTACTCCTATACTATTGATTTTGTGTTTGATTTGGATGATTTGCGATTGATGAATGGACTGAGACCGATGCCTATCTATCAGGCAACAAAACATGCTTAGTTATCCACTACACAACTGCATATATTCATGTATAGAATGAGAAAGATTGCTACAATACAACATTTTCATAATGCTGTTATATTCATCTACCCTAAACATACACTCATGCCAGCAAATGTGGCAAGGGAAAATCCATAGCTGCAACCAAGAGATCTTCCTGAACACATAACTAATACCCTGGAGACATTATGCAACAAAACCCATTACAATTCATGTCTTTTTCTATCCCAGCATCTTGTACCCATAAAATGAGCTAGATGAGCATTTAATGGTCGTCCAACAACTATCGAAGCATCTGGAGACCCCACAGCAACCAAACCCCTCCTCCAAATGGTCAAAAAAAATGTTACAAATACCATCAAGGTCAAAACCCTAAACTTCTGCACTATACTTCATTCGAAGTCCCCAATCCAGATCACCTCCCACCGAAAATGGGCACTGTAGATTAAAGGAGAAGGTCTGCATTCATATTTGGGTGGTTGCGTGAAGGGACACCATCACTATTGGAAGGTGGAGTGGGTGGACAGGAAAACACACCATTGAGCCTCAAAAATCACAAAAAAAGCTCATTCGCGCCATATCGGGCTTCTCCTTCACTTATTTCCTCATGACTTAGCCGATCACCGCATTCCTTTCAGGGGTCAAGCAATAGGCCTGCTACATAATAGAGAGGAAGCATTAAAATTTCCACAACCCCGCCAAACTCTACCCTCAATCGGCCATCAAGCTTGGTGTTAATGTGTTTTTTATGCACCTCGAACACAAAATAAAATACCAAGGTATCCTATCCTCTCTTAAACAAAAAAACTTTGAATGCTAAACAATGTGATCAATCAAAGCAACTCCAAGGTTTACAATTGCTTGAGTAGACTCAAAGTGTTTATGATGTGATTTTGCTAGAATCACAAGGGGACTTACGTTTTGCTTGAACTTTGGAATGGGAAACTTGACTTAACTTTGGAAAATAAAGACAAAAGAGGCAAAGGGTTTAGAAAGACTACACTACTCCTAAGATCAATGATGACAATGAATGTTAGATAGACAAATTGATGCAGAGAAAGAACTTTAATCAGATTTCAAACTAACACATTTTAACACAATGGTTCAATAATTACCATAACTAGGTTCATCCTAGTTCATCCTAGTTAACTAGTGAGTACATGTGCTTCAAGCCCAATCCACACACACAACTTTGGGCTGTTCTAACTCACCTCCAACATGTTTTGGTGGTTTACACACATTCATTGCACAAAACAACTCAATAACACTTGTTTCATATTGATGATCCTTCATTCCTAGGCCCAAACATGTCCTTCTCATGCCTAATAGAAGTGCAGACCAATAACTTCATTCAACCTTTCAAATAATAGGCTAGTAAAGCCTTCTACAACATTCCACCAACCAATCACAACAAAAATTTTATTAAATTAAACAAAAAAACCAATATTTACATTCAAACCCTCATGTAACTAGGTTCTTACTGTGATATCAGCAATTTCAAGCCTTTTATCGAGGATAACTTTCCCAAATAAAAGAATTAGGAACTCCCCTTTGGAGTGATTGAAGATGACATGAAAACAGAACTTTCCACCAATTTTCATGGATTTCCAACGGTGGAAAGTCAAGCTACGAATTATTTTCACCCACTGGAAACCCTAGGTCAATAAAAGGGTTGCACTTAGTAAAATTGCCATAACTTTTGCAAAACACAATGAAATCAACTCAAACAAAAAGCATTTGAACCTGAAAACATTTCTCCAACTTTTCCCATTGGTTTCATGCCTGTATCTATCCATACAATGCCGTACCAAGAGAATTTCATACTGCTGCACTCAGAAAAATTCAAGTTTAACATGCCAAAATGAAGTTTTTTTCCATTCAATCACTCTCCAACATTGGAATTCGAGTTGGAAGACACATTTATACATTCTCCATCATTACACAATTGTTCCAACCACCCTATAACCATATTTTAACAATTACAACAATTTAACAACTTTGTTAGCAACTTTGACAACTTTTGTTGCAATATTGACAATTTTGTAGCAACTTTTACAACTTTTGACCAAAAGACCTATAACTTTCCAAAACGGATCAGAATGATCCTAAATGGTCTCAAAGGACCTTATTAGACTCAAAAACACCTAAACACACTAAAAACCAAAAAGTGACAGAATGCATGCTTATAAGGCTCTTGATGCCCCTACATCACAAATTCCCTCAAACTAAGCCTTGATTTGCCATTAGGAACAACTACACAAACTTGATGCAATCTTCTAAGGAAATGGAAGATTTTCACATCGCGAATACATAACTCAAAAACCCAATGCCGGCGCAACTTGAACAAGCTTCCACAATCAAACTTACCGTAATGATTAGTCTTAGGCTAACTTTACACTGTAGCTTACAATCAGCAAACCACAAAAAGTATGAACCAAGGAATTCATCACAATATCTTCATAAGCATCCACCATGATCAATGAGCTCTAATTAATCTTGAGGTAGAGAGCATGCAACATGTTGAAATAGCACACCAAAATCCACCATATTTTCAATGAAAAAGTATGTTTATTACAACAAGCTTTGGCAACAATCTCTTTTCCTCCTACTCTACTCCTGATTTCTAACTATCAACTATTAGCTATTAACCTTTACAATGAGAGATTTGAACCTTATATAGAGAGCTCATAACATTTCTATGGTGCAGATCAATTTGAGATCAATGGCCAGGATTCAACAATAAAACCCTAATTAGGGTTTGTTACAACAAACTCCCTCTGGCCAATGAAAATATTACATTTTGGTGGACACGTCCTTTGAATTCTAACCAATGTGGAAGTGGGTTAAGTATGTGAAACAAATTTTGGTGCAACGCCATGTGTCACGTGTAATTGTCTTCCTTGAGATGAGTCAAGTTCATTGTATCCGAACGTGCCGACTTGGAAGAACATGATTGGCCTGATGATGATTGGATGCCAACTCATCGTGCACAACATGTAGATCATCACAAGGTATTTGTTTGAGCAATATCTCTTGATACTCAACATTATCCAACTTGCTCAATGTGTTAATGTGGGGCATATTCCCAAATTGTATCATCTAAGTGATCAAGTTTCTAACTTTGATTAACTCTTCTAAAACTATCTTCTTCCTTGATCACATCAACTTTTCATCTTCATGTTTAGAAATTTTCGCCTCCTTGTGATGCATTTCCACCTCGATCCTAGATCTTTCTTGTAATTCTAACCTTGAACTAATTGACTCAATGTATAGGGGTATCTCTATATGCAATGCTCCTCAACCGAGGTTACTTCCTTACACTGACCCTTATTCTTGGATTTCCGAAGGAAATTCAAGATTGTCAAATTTCCTCATCATCATTGTGATGCCCTAAATGCCTTGATGTAATGGTTGCAACCCTTGAGGTTGTAAATCCTTGTGATATGCTTGATCTTCATCCTTGACATGTTAATGTAGGGCAACCTTGTCTTGATAATGATGCCTTTGATGTTGCAATGCTCCAAGTCCTCAATCCTTGCATCAAAACTTGATGTTGACATATTCCACTTCCTAGGTTGAGGTGTTCCTTCCTTATAACAACCTGCCCCTTATGATGCTAAATTGCATCCTTCAAGTCAAGGTAAGGCAATAGTGCCTTGATGCATAGTGATGTCTTCCTTTATCAACCCTCCTTTCTTCATTCAAAACCTCCTATGTATGATGCTTGATCTTGACTTTCACAATGTATTCACTTGTCTTGAATGTCTTAACCTTGTCTACGCCATTAGGTCTGATTTTGATGTTTCTCTAGGTCTGCTCTTCAAACCTGATTGCTCATTTAATCTGACTTTCATCCCTTCTGGCTGGATTGACCATTGGAATAAGATGACCACACAATTGCATCTCCTAACATTTGTTTTGTCCCATAATATTATAGCATAGAGATAGTTTCCCTGCCAAAGAGGGGTGGCACCATATGGAGATGAAGAGATTGCTATAAGTTACAAGACCACATTCAAAAGAATACTCCTAGATGAAGAAATCTGAGTGTTGTCTTGGGTGATTTTGGTCACTTTATATCTTAAAGTAATCGTGATGTTTGCACTCTTCAAGACAAGTACAAGAAAGATGCTCATAAATAGTGGTACATCCATAGCCATGGCTCTATTTACCCACAACCTCTTGCAATAAATTTTTTATCCCAGGTATACATTTTTCTTTTTTTAAATTCCTTAATTTTCCTTTGTTTCTATATATTATAATTTATGTTTTATAATTGTAAATGTTGTATTGAGTTTGTATGCAATTTCAACAAGTTGTGAGTTCTCCAGCTAAGCAGAATTCGAGTACATACTCTAAGTGCAACCAAATATAGCTGTAATAAAAGTGAAGGAGTTACTCTATGTGCATTCCAACTTGTGTCTTGTCACATAAGACATCCAATTGCAATGAGGGGCAATGAAGAATTGGAATCTAACCCCCAAGTGTGTAGATTCAGATGCTTCTATTGTGACACTTGATGTAGTCCCTTTAGATGAGGCAAATTCTACATTAAGACATGGGTAGCAGCAGTAGCATTGTGGCTGATCATGGTTCAAACAAATCAAATGTTAAGTCGACTTTGATGATGATGCTCTTGATAAAGAGTAATACGAAGACTTATATTATTGATTGTAATTTTCATTTTGTATTGACATTTGACAATCAGTGAATTATAATTTTATGAATATTTTCTCTTTTGCAAATTATGAGGTAATTATTTTTTGGCAATTATAAGTATTGCCATAGTAAAAACATTATATACGTAATTATATATAAGAACCCATAACCTACCCAAGAAAAATATATTTGCCACATTGCATACCTGAACCCCAAACCCAAGCCCAAATCCAAACAGGTAACTTAGGATTTTTGTGGCGTTGCTGAATATAGTTTCCCCTGTTTTGTTAGTGATGAAGAAGACTGGCTGTGGCGGGTTGATGAACAAAAATTCTATAAAAATAAATAAATAAAATCTTAAGTTAATATAAGGCGTGAGGGACCCACTTCCCTCATTCTATATATTGAAAAGTTACACAAAACACAATGGGTTTTGGAGTCAAACTAACTTGAGAATTTGAAAATTTTCTCTGTGCAGTAAAGAAGAATCTCTGATGGTCCTTATAATCCCCATTGCCTTGCAATAGCACATAGAAAGCACTTTAAAGAACCTACTGCAATACTTGAGTCAAGGGCTTGTGGTGTAATGATATTGGGAGACATTCATAATGGCATAAACAATAATCAAATATCCCACAGCAATAGGGCAACCCACATAGCAGGTTGTGGCAAAACAATTATAGAGTGCATTCAAGCATAATCCATGTTTACAGATCTTAAGAAACCTTGTTCAAGATTTCATTTAAAAAGAGAAATAAAATAAAAATTGCAAGAATTGTGAATATGAATCAACCCTTCAAAAAATTTGCATAATTCAAAATGATTAGAATGAAAACTTACAAGAAATCAGAAGCAATTCCCAAAAACGTGCCCACCAAAAGTGAGACAAAATATCCAAAGGCAAACAGCAATGCCATGTCCTCCCTCCCAATGCCATACTGCTGGTACAGAGATTCCCCATAAACTGCTTGAAGCGCTTCTGCCACTATTAAATGCAAATAATATCATCAAGGTATTTTTATGGGATATTTTTCCTAATTGACATGATTTTATAAAAAATATTCAAAAACTAGATTGCCAGTTAGTAAGTTTTCCAAACGAAAAACCCCGAATTCTCATATAAAAGATAAATAAATTTACTAAATTCAAGAAAGTATACAATGTACTAGCAATAAATCATAAATTTCTCCTCAATACTTAATTACTCCCATAGCGCATCCCCAATAAAGGGATTGGGAGCAAAGTTGGCAAAAGGAAACCAGATATATGATCCCCACCATCCACTGGAACTCTCCAAAAAAGCTATGATAGGGCTGCTATTGGCTACTGCAGGTATGGAATGAATAATCAAAGCAAGATAATTTTCTACTATTATGAAGCTTTGGGGATCACAACTAACAATGTAGAAAAGGCTAAGGCTTTGTGGAGAGGTCTGTCAACTGCAAGAGAGAAAACTAAGTCAGATGTGAGCATGTGGTCAATGCCATGGGAAAAGCCATCTGCAAATATTGGTAATTAAAGAAGATTATGGCTGACTGTTAAATTCTGTTTTCAGAATTAGAAGAAAAAACCATAAACCATATAAAAATAGCAAGGCATATAGTGATCATCGCATTTCATAAATATGGGGTAAAATTAAATTCTAAGTGAAGTAATTTAGTTTTGATATGTGCCTTAAGGGGGGTTCAACCATTAAAGATTTGGTAAATGGTTGAGCTCAATATATATCTTTAGGTTCTCATTGTAGAGACCAAGTTTGAATCCCCAAAGTGACATCTAATATGGGAATCTAAGCTGTGTCTATCAAACTTCCATTGCTGCCTTCTAATGTTGATATCTAAGCTGTATTCTAATGTTAATGCTCTATAGGAGCTAATCTTGGTCTCATTTGTAATCAATTATGTTAGTGAAGAAAAATCCTACACGTGTACTTCGCATGGATTACTCTTATATTTGAAGTAAAGCTTGCTGAGGTATGCTTTTTCAGTTGGAGTTGCATGGACTTTGCATGCCACCAGATTTAGATTAGTGGAGTTGCGTGCCTATTTTTAGACTCCTTCACCACTATTCTAGACAGCAGTTGCTTTTCCACTATATATGTACATCTTATCATGAACTAAATTATTAACTTATCCAGCTATTGCATTCAATCTTGTTCGTATTGCATACTCTCATTTTTAATATTTTAAAGGAGCATTCGATTGTTTATCTCTTGTGGCTCGACTTGTGCCTATATTCTGCCAGCAGATCTCGATTCTCACAAGTTTCTTGTAACAAGCCATATTTGTAGAATCGTAAGCTTTCTTCAAGATAAAAAAGGAGCAGCAACTCTCAAAAATGATTGACGGGAAACACATGTGATAAGTAATTAAGGCATTTGATATTTTAAATACCCTGAGAATGCCAGCTGACATTTCTAATGGGTATGCCCTTACAGAGGCATTCTTTTCCTACCGCATTACCATTCAAAGGATGTCAACTTGGGAGTTCCTGTAGCTGAGTGGAAAAATTCACTAACGTATGCTCTCATGCCTATCCCTGCTCTTCCATGCTGCTTGCCATCTGGTTTGACCCTTGCTTCAGCTTCTGTATGGCCCAGTATGTTGCTTTATCTTGTTTGTGTCTTCTCTGGCTTGCTAAGTGATTCTGCAACATAGAATTTTAGCTTGTCGCTTTAATAATCTCTTGGAAGAATTTCATTTGATTTGTTCCTATTTATTTATGTAGTTGAAATTTTTTTGTGAAATATGGATAAGGGGAATGTGGTACTCGTTGTTCCCAAACGGATCATATTCCAAGCTTTTAGTTTTCTGTGATAACTGTGGAATAGAAATTTAAAGGGTAGTTTAAGGTGGCAGGGAAGAAATTTTCTTCTTCATTGACTGGTTCCAAAGTCCTTTTAACTTGCACCATGATTTGAACTTTTGGCATGGAGTAGGGAAAGAAAGAAGGAATTTTAGGGTTTCTGTCATAACCCTGCTTTCACGGTAAAAGATAAACTTGTATGAAACCATCTTTATAGATTTTTGCAGTCCCTTAAAATCCTTTGACTCCAAAGGATGGCTATAGGATAAGCAGTTTTGTAAATAGAAGATTCAGGGTTTGGCACCTTATGTATTGGCTATTCTACACAAGGTCTCCTCTTTTGTGCAGCGATATGGTTTAGTTCTCACATGGTGGAGGGTTAAAAATAGAGTTCATACTCTTAACAAAACCTTCCTCTCATCTCCATGCAGATTGAGCAATAGTCAACCAACTAAGAGGCAAAGACAAAATGGGCAAAGGGTCTTCTATAAAAATCTTCAGATTGGACCAGAACAAGAAGGTCCTAAGAAAACATAGTGAGATGATAAAGAGAAACAAAAATTATTTTTATGATTTGGAGAATATCCACAGGTTTCATGTTGGCTTGGTTGGGGACTTAAAGCCCAGGAACATCCTAGATAATGGAGTGGTAATGGATGAGCCCACTAGACTCTCCACTGATCTAGCTCTAGAAATTTGGAAGTCAGCCCCAGTTGAAGGATTCAAATGAAAAGAAGCTCAAGTGAGCAACAATGAAACTATTTAGAGTAAGACTGTCAAATTGGAATAAAACAGTTTCATGGATGTGGTTTTGCATGCCATGAGAAACTCCAGCTAATCAACAGCAAGGTAGAAAACATTGAATGTGACTCACATAATTGAGATCTAGAGTTGAATGAAAATAACACACTTACCATCCACAAAAACATCTGATGCATCCAAAAGGGAATAATTTAGCAATTTGGCCACATGGGAAGTCCAAAAGGCAGCTGCCCATGAGACATTGGTTCAAAGTAAAACGCTGAAGACAGTCCATGTGAAACTGCAGATCAATCATAAGGGTTATTAGGTGGCAGCAGAAGACGTTAGTAACCTGAAAGCAGTGATGACAAGGGTAGCTCTGGATGAGAAGGTTCCTCCGATGTCAGTTTTCAGTGAATAGAATGAGAATACTTTTGTTCCAGATTTATGCTGCAGTTGATACATGATGTCTTGTTTTTAAGCTAAAATTCTCAATTTATGTTTTTTTGGTCTCATCTTAGAGCGAGGAAGGGATAGCAGATTGGCAGCCACAGTTTGCCCCTTCCTTCACTCCATTTCTAGTTTTTATGCAGTGTTCCACGGGAGTTGGGGACGGGGGGACGTGGGGATGCGTTTCCGGGACGGGGGGACCAAGGGCCTAAGTTTGGGGACAGCGGGGGGACAGCGGCAGGGGGGTGGTGGGGTGGTGGTGCTGATATAGTTATACAGATACATATAGTACTTGAAAAACTAGTTTTGAAAAGATGTATGACAGTATTACAGTATAAGAATTACATTTTCAAATGAGACTATAGGAAATTTGAAATACTAAATCTAAATACCAATTACCAAGATTTCTAAGTTGTTTTGTTATATGGAGCCTAATCAGACTCAGAGGTTAGATTTTCCCTACTTCTATCGGCGCGGTTTCCCCCTATATTTTTCAACAGGGGTTTGGGGGCAGCGCCCCCAAGTTGGGGTCTAGGGGCATCACCCCTTGCGGGGTCTAGGGGCAGCAAGGCCAAAAATACTTTTATTATTTTCTAAAGGCATCGGGTGTTATTTTTCTATTGGCCCACGTCCAATTAGAGTTACCCCTTAACCCCCAAAAAACTTAAAAAGTCACTTTTTTTAAAAAATTTAATTTTAAACATTGCATATACGTGGGGGTGACAGGAGACGTCTGGGCGTCTCCCCGTCCCTTGAGAGACGTCTGCACGTCTCTCGAAGGACAAGGAGGCGCCCAGATGTCTCCCAAGGAGACGTCTCCACGTCTCCCTCGGAGACGCGGAGACGTCTTGGCGGCGCTTGGGTGGCGGTGGCAGGACGGCGGGGGTACGTCGCATCCCGTCCCCAAGACGTTTCTTACGGGGAGACGTGGCCAAAAAGGGGGGGGACGCGTCCCCGTGGAACACTGTTTTTATGTAAATGTCTTGGCTGGTTGATGCAATCCCTTTTTGAAATTATAACCGTTGGTGTAAATAGTGACTTTATCAAACAAATTAGCTATTAGAATACCTAGAGATAGTCCTATTCACATTGCTTAAGTCTCCACTTAGGGACTTATCTTATAGCAAGGAAGGGAAAACAGATTGGCAGCCACATTTTGCCCCTTCCCTCACTCCAGTTCTAGTTTTTATGCAAATGTCTTGGCTGATTGATGCAATCCCTTTTTGAAATTATTATCGTTGGTGTAAATAGTGATTTTATCAAACAAATTAGCTATTAGCATACCTAGAGATAGTCCTATTCACATTGCTTAAGTCTCCACTTTGGGACTTTTAGAGATTTGTCTCACCTCATCTAGTTGAGACATGTATACTCACTTAGTGAGATATCTAGTGCATACACACTTGCCATTTGCTCGCACACTTGTCAAGTGAGCTCACAAGTGTCCCATATATGGATGGGTAGTCGGTCATTGTTCTCTACCTTCTCACTTCTCTACCTTGCCTATATATGCAAGGTCTCTATGTACATTACTTACACTCTCATTGTAAATGATAGATATTACTATTTGTGATAATTTGATTTCACTTGTAGAAGGTTGTTGTGCATTCTAATTTTGGCTAATCCCAACAATAATGATAAACTTTTCTGCCTTATTTTTTTTGCATAATGCACATGTAATTTCTGCAAATTCATTTCTGGTAAATTTTGGCATAATGCACATCTAAAATTCTTTTATAGATATTAAACCCCTAGTTGAATGCCTTGGCCATGCTAAACGCACAGAATTATCATCAGAGCATTGGTGTGAGTTATTTTCTTCTCAATTGTCTAGTTTCTCTCAAAGTTTTCGAAAACTAATTTGCCAATTAATATTTCAAAAAAATAAATCACGTTTTCATACAAAATGCACATAATTTTACTAGATTTGCAAACATATACAATGTAATCAGTATTTGACTTGGATTTGAACTCAATGAAAAAACTCAGCCAAATCTAGGCTAAGGTTGGCAATTTTAAAAATATAAAATAAATTAAATATTTAAAAAAAGATCTGTTTTGGGGAAGATTTGATTGACATTGACAGTCAGGACTTGAAAGTCATAGCTGTTAGACTTGACTGAACCTGTAAGCCTTGGCTACACACAATCACTGACACTGACTGACTTGGACTAGGATCCACAACTCCTCCCCAAGACTTGCCAAAGTCTCAACACATTGATCTCAATACCCTATAGTATATCCTATGTTTTCCCTTAAAGTTGTCCTAAAGTACGTATATTTCTAATTTTTTGAAGAAGAAAGATTCACCAACCATCCCATACTCATAAAAAACGTGTTTCAGAGTACAAAGAGGATTGAGCTACTACTAAAACGGCTGCGTTGAATACAGGTGGTGTAGGTTCTAATCCATTAAAGTGCATGTTGTTGAATTGATGGAATTGTAAGACAATTTATTTCTACTGCCATCAAAAAAGGATGTATTTCTTACCTTTGAGAAGTACCTCATTTTTTCCTCGCTTCAAAAAAATACCTCAATTTTTCATCCCTCCCCATAAACTTCAATATTTGTGACCTAATTTCTTCTAACTTCAGCATACCTCTAAAGTTTCTTTTAGACAAAGGTTGCTATACAGTTCAAAGCTATAACTACATGGATCCTTGAAGATATTGATTGTTTGTCAATTGGTGCTATGGCCTGGATGGTGCTTGCTCTCCTCCTTCTGTAAGGAAAGATTTTCATTCGGCAAAATATACTGCATAATAACAGTAAATCCTCTATTTTCCCTTTGCATTGTCCAATAACGCATTCTTCTGATTTTTTGGAGCCAAAAAGATTCTATACTTTACATTTCTTAAAATTTTCCATTCTATACCTATAATAATATTTCATAGAATATCCCCTCTAAATATTTCTACAATCTAATTTCTGTTAAATTTCAACACAATATCCTCTAAAAATTCTTCTAAATCAGGCAGAGGTGGCTTTAGTGGTCAATGCTCAGACTACCTTCATGTTAAAGATATCGATTGGCAAAGGCACTAGAACTTGCTTAAGGTAGGAGAAGACTTTATCTTGTAACCCTAGCAATTAACTAATGTAACATACTGGATATTTTAAGTAATTTAAGATGCATTTCTTGAAATTGAAAAGAATCAAATACATTCTAAATTATTTTACGGCAAAGGCATTGGAAACTCACCAGAAGCCAGAAAGTAGATACACAAAAAGGAACGCTGGAATGAGAGAAACGGCAAGGGAAGGTACATAAATGAATTGGATGAGGGCTCTAAATTTTGCGGAACTGTTCTGCTACGTTTGTGGATAACATGAAATCTGCCATATATAGCACCACCACAACATATCACTAGAAATGTGTACAACCACGGTGGAGGTTGCCAAATCTCACTCTCGATCACCATTGCCATTTTCGTCCCAAATTTGTTTCCTGTGAAAAAAATATTGAATAGAGTTAAACCTTAGTTGCTGCAAATAGATCTGATTCCATTGCGTTGGTTATTAAAGAAGCACAACATCATTCATAGATTTTGAACATCAAGTATAACAGTATGAGCAATGAAAGGTTATGTTAAACCTACATAGATTTTAACAGTCTTCAATGGCTGATGGTTACATACACTAGCACCTGCACAATTAAGATTTGTACAGGGTTTGCAAATAGGTAATATGAACAGTTATCAATTTAAATTGTTTTATTCGATTGAGAAGAATGGGTTTTCCTATAAAAGGGCTCAATTTTGACAGCTGAATAATATTTCTGGGTTTGGGAACATTTTGAGAACTGAACTTTTTTTTAGATTTATTTTTAACAAAAATTAATTACGCCGAAAGATGAGCCACCTGATTTGAACGATCAAGGCTTGCAAGACGATTGAAGAAATCTGGTGCGTCCGTCCATTTTTCTCCCGCCGTCCACTGTTAACGGCAGTTGTGTGTATAGATAACACTGGAGAAGCGTTTTCACCACACCGGCGGTACTAATTTACAGCTGATATTATTTCGTCATTTCCACCTGACATTTTCCCTCTCGCTAGCACCTGGGAACATCTCGATTTTGGATTGCAGAAAAAAGTAAACAAACACAATCCAGTTGCTTATAATACGATTCGATTTTCCAATTCCACTCATGCAAAATAGGGCTAGAAGGCGGTGTCTCAATTCTTCTACGGTTGTGTTGCCCCTACATTTGACATATCTTTTTCAAAGCAGTCTCACTACCGAGAAAAGGTCCAATGGGTGTTTATGCATAAGAAATATGCATAAGAAATAAGGAGTCCTCCAAGGTCATTATTAGTTAAAATACATAAAATGGAAGAGTTTTGAAAATTATCACAAATTGGGGAAAATCACTTGACAGTCAGAATCTAAGGGTCATTTTATATCACATGACCAACTTTCACCTGAACCCAATTCATACTTTATCATATTTTAAACTTTCAATTTTTGGTGTATGTTCCTCCAAAATGATTAAAATATCTCATCCTAGGCTTTGTCATGAGGTGTAAATAATTATGTGGACCTATTTCCCTGTCGTTGACGCGTGTTTCAAATTTCGAGACCTAACTCTCTACCGTTTGAAAGTTATATCATTTTTCTCCAGCCAAAGCAATAAATTTAAAATATTTAAATTATTTCTTAAATAATAATTTAATATTTTAAATTATTTTAATATGTCTGGTCATTTGCGAAAAAAAGTTGTTCGAAAACATCGATTGCATTCTTCCTTGATTCCTCTCTGTGATCAATGGTTTCTAAGGTCTAAAGGATAGTTTGTTGAATCAGAAGGTTAGAAATGCTCACTTTTTGAGCATTTTTAACCTCATTTCTTAACCTTTTGCCGAGAAGGTTAAAAATGCTCACTTTTTGAGCATTTCTAACCCATATTTCTAACCTCTCAGAACACACAAAAAATAAAAAGGTTAAGAATGCTCAAAAAGTGAGCATTCCTAACCTCATTTCTTAACCTCGCGGGTCCCACTTTGTCAAAAAGGTTAGAAATGCTCACTTTTTGAGCATTCTTAACCTCTTATAATTGTAGAATGGAAGCACAGACATGCCGCAAATTCTGGATATGAATGCAAAAGTGTGAGAGGTGTAGTCAGGTCGCATGAATTGTTTGCATACAGTGAAGATTTGTAGAGATTTGTTTGATGAATTCAACCTCACACGACATATTTTCCTTGTCAAATAAAGATAGATGAACTACATCGAATCACATCAGAGGTTGCAATTAATAAAGTTCAAATGCATATGATCGAAGAATATGGTAAGTGTAAACAAGCCATACATCGCAAAGCTAATGGAGGAGTGACAATTGAAATGATTGCAGGATATGTACCGCATTGTCTCAGGCACTTATCAAAACATAAAGGTTAGAATGGTTTGCTATCTGGTAGATGTAACCACTTTGGTAGTCTTGCATGTAGAATGTGAAGCATGGACATCTTATGAATTGTCTAATGAAATGCCTCAAGAAGATGTCACCTCATCACGATAGGCACTGTAGAAATAACGCCAGTTAACTCCATTGCAATCTCCATTATCCCCACCGGCTGAAGTCATCTAACGCCATGTATGATGCTGGAAGTGAATGTATAGACAATGCATGCGAAGTGTTTGACAGAATACCTCGTGAAATGCCATAAGTTGAAGATTAAAAACTGCATGCGAAGTATTTGACAGAATTCCTCAATGAAATGTGGTCTCATGGTATGTGATTGGAGATGATTTTGAAACTGTCAAGCAAGTGAAATCCGCAAGTGTAAGGCCGATTTCCACAACCTTTGCCAGCATCCTCCATGCCAATGATAAACTGGAATGTTTGAACCAAAAAGTGAATGCATACTCTCAGGACACGCGAGTTATTATATCTTCAGCCCTGCAACTTATGTATTCACAACGACAAATTAGAGAATGCTCCTGAATGATTCCAACGTACCTGATTTGTTTGACCGGATGCCTTGAAGAAATGTCATATGGTTGTATCAATCAATTTTTCGTTCTTTTGGAATAGAATATATTGATTGTTGGTGGATGCTTTTCTGGTTAAAAAGGAGTTCATAGATTCGTTATACAGGTATCCTACCCTTGCTCAAATAAGGAATAGTCGTTTCCACCGCCCGATTCAGCAGTTCCAGATCACGCTGCTATTCTAAGTTCTATATGTAGGTAGTAATCGGGCATGCCGAGTTGGATTGAGAATGCCCCTATTATGAAAGAGAAATAAGGGTTCCCAATTGATGCTTATGGATTTTGGGGGGATATTCTGAGAATGATTTGGGTTCAAGTGTTCATAGAGCGAAAAACCGCAAAGATAGAGGATTTTCGTCAGATGTTGTAGATGCAACTGCTTTGGTAGCCGTGTATTGCAAATCATGGTAGAAGCATAGGAAATGTTACAGGATACAGAGGTATAGGTGATTCTCGTGAAATGCTTGGTAAAATGCCTTAAAGGAATGCAGACTTGTATCCTGCAAGAATCACATGCTGCTGCGGATAATCAAAGTAGGATTTATGTCACAATTGGAGAAGTCTAGATATTGGAAGACTTTCAATGTAAGGAAAGAGTACATGAACTGTTTTGACAAAATTATGAATATTCATTAAAATAGTGTTGAGCGGGTATTATTTTTATTTGACATAATGAAATACAAGTTCCATAGCCCCGATTATGCTCCCATTCTCAAATGTTCACTTTCAGATATTGGGGATACCAAGCTGGGAAATTTAAGTCTTGCAGACTTCTGGAAAACAATGGAAAGGGAAGATAAAACTTTAACAACTCAGAGATTATTAGATAGTGGATTAGCTCACGCAACAAGATATCCCACATCAGTGCAATGTCCGAAATTAGTTCTGGAATGCATGAAAGCATTTAATCCAGATACAAAAGAAATTAGGACGGCAGAAGGTAACGTGGTCGCCAAACTTGATCCAGTTTCCATTGATATAACTTTCAGGTTACCTTTCAGAGATCAGTTCATGGAGGTAAATAGGGAATATGCAAAAAAGTTATTTTATCAATAATCAAACCTAGTGTTTGAATAACATAGCCAGAAAATGGTTAGCAAAACCAAGGAAAGGAAAAACACAGCTTCCTAAAATAATTCACAGGTCTCTGCTGATGGAAGATATCGCTAATATGGTTATTTTCTTGAATTGGGTCACAAGAAATGAAGACTCAAATGACTTGGAAGGATGGATGTTCTTATTCATTAATATCATATGTGAGGGCATACAATTTATTAATTGGGCCGAGATTATTAGCGATAATCTTTGCAAATAGTTACTCAAACTAAAGGACAATCATAACTTCTATATGACATCGTACCTCTTCTATGCCATTGCTGGGATGAAGAAATGGCCAGGATTGAATGTTGAAGGCATTTATGATGATGCAACCAAGATTTACAATTATCATCCACAATTGCAGTTGGAGGAAAGTTATCGTCACTTCAGGAGGATTAATGATGCTTTCACTATGTTGACAGTAAGAGAACTGCATGGAAATATTGGACTCAGAATATCCTCAGAAGCAACAACATTGATTCAGAAATATGGTAGTTACTTTATACAGTTTCTGAAGTTCACATACATTTAGATAGGAGGTTATGATGGCTGCCCTCTCATGTTGCCAAGGTTTGTTGAAGATAAGTTGATCCTCATCGAGGTATGCCGACAGATTGCACAAGTCAACAAATTTTGTCGGAATAAAAGAAAGGGTATCATTTATTTTCCCATTGGACTTGGTTATTATAACTGTGAGAGCCATTCAGATGCTCAAATTATCGAGAGGTCTATAGCAAAGATTCGCCTGTATCCTTATGAAATGAGAGTTCCCTTTGATAGCAAAGGATATGCTACAGGAGAGTTAGATCTCGGTGCCGGATTTGAACACTTTCCTGATATGGAAGATTTTTGGCAAGACTGCGAAGATGATTTTGAAGTGCGGAAAAGAGATTGGATGAGATTTTCTATCAAACAGATAATTGACTATAGAATTGAAATAAACGTGAATGGAATTGAGGATGATGAAGTTGATTTGATCAATGGTTTTTATTTTGAAAGGATTCAACTTCTTCCACTTCCATCCATCAATTAGTCAATTTCAGAAATAAGGAGTATTCAAGAAAGATCAGCTTATGTGGTTCGAAGGACTCTGGAATGGGTTAAAAGTAAGAGGATTGAGTCTACGACAACTAGACCTTCAAATAAAGCTAATTCCTCAAAGGATAGAAATGGGGCACAGGGAAGTTCTTCTATTCCAGCTGATTCACAAAGATCTAATCCAGGGATGGGTCCACACCAAAATATTTCCAAAGGAGGCGATGATGGAGAAGATCCAGAAAAAGGGAAGGATCTTGCCAAGGCATGTGAAATTAGTACTGTCATTAGGAAAAAGAGATCGAAGATAAAAGGAAAAACAATGAATCTTGTTCAAGAACTAGAGGATGAGTTGGAAAGTGTTTCACCTCGACATCCTCCCAATATTGAAAGTCAACAAATTCTTTCAGCCTCACCATCTATCATTATTTCATCTCCTCGACATGGTGATTTTGTTATTCATGAAGAAGCTACAATGAATGATGCTGAAATCCAATTTCCATTTTTCCCAAATAATTTAACCTTTGCATATGTGAGCAATCAAGAATCGTTTATATCATCTTCATCATTCTGGTTACAGCAGAGTTTGCAGAATAAGAAGAGGAATGTTCAGCTGGTAACTCCTAGTTTTGATGCAGTTGCAAATGTACTTCATAGGACAACCAAACCCAAGAAAACCAAAGTTGCATCCAGATTGGGAATTAATCCATCATTGGGAAATTTGTGTGTTGAAGTAGCTCGGCCCATTGTTGAAAAAGATGTAAGTGAAGCTAGTGAGGCAGATTTTAACATGACACGGGTGGATCTAGGTCCTACAACTCACGAGGGAGCTGTCCATAATTTTTAAATTTCAGCAGCCATTCTTGTTGACAAAGCAAATAAGGACAAGGAAACAAAGGATCAACTAAAGCAACAAATTCAGGTTCTTTCATCCTACATCAAATCTATTGTGGATTCTTTAGATACACAATTGGAGTCAGCCTCAACTTCAGCATTAGTGCATACTGGAGAAATTATTGAAAAGAAGGTGATAGAAGATATACACAAATGCAAGAAACAAAGCAGAATGCTAGAAGAATGGATTAATCAAATGAAGTTTGAAACACAAGATTTTATTGAGAAGACCAAGGATATTCATATAAAATTGGATGCATAGGAACAAGAGATTGCAACATAATTGAAGAATGCTAAAGAGCAATAGGTGTCTTGGCAAGATACTTTGAAGGAATTCCAGAAGATAGCAAAAACATATATGAATGTACTCATTGTTGAGAAGGTTTTCTCTCATAAAGAAGAAAATCGATCCAATACATGGTGCAAAAGTATAAGTTTGAAAATGGAGAATATTAAGCAATGCTTGGATGAGTATCAAAAACTCTTGATAGCTTGTGAACAAACAAAGATGAAGATAATAGAAGATACAATGAATATCATTGGTGATGTGTCGGTAAAAGAGCAATTTCAACAAATGGACAATCAACTGCCCTTAAGAAAGTTTCATGACAGAATTAATACTGAATTAGTAGATGCACAGGTGTCAGATGCAAATAAAATGAAAAGACTCAGTGTTGTTTCAGTTGCTTTAGATGCTTGTGACATGCCTTCATATTATCAAGATTTGGTTAACATTCAAGATAATCAAGGAACTGCTAAACTAAAAATGGATAATGTGATCATTCCCAGGTACAAGTTCATGGTGGACGCGTTCAAAGCATACAAGTCATTCAAGGCCAAACCACCAATTCAACAGAAGCAAATAATCAACTAGCATGCTTTTCGGGATATCGAAAAGCAATGCCATGTTCACATCTTTGTCTATTTTATTTTGTTATTTGATACCTGGTTAGTCTTTAGTTTATTGCTGGTTTCATTGTGTATGTTGTGATTTTCCATAAGCATAGAGTCAAGGTTAATAAGTTGACTATTTATGCGCATAAATATGCTAGTTATTAACTCATTGTAATTTGCGTAGAAATGAGTTAGTTGCTAACTTAGAACCAAGTTAGTTATGAGGTAGTTATTTTGAGAGACTATAAATGTTAGAAATGTAGATGAAAGAAGGAATTTTTGGATTTTATGATTTTTGGACAACTAATTTTTTTTAATTGTATTATTTCATCATTTTTTAATACAAGGCAAATTGGGAGTGCTCGTATGATTGTTAAGTGTTCATTTGCTTGATGTTATGTGATTATCGTGTGATATTGCAATAGCAAGCCTACAAATTACTTTTCCAGTTTCATGAAGACAATGGTCATATAACGTTACAAATTTCTTTGGTATCTCAGAAATATATAAACGTTATGCAAATTAAATGTTTTGTATCACTGTCTCCTCATGCGTATTCTAGAGTTGATAGTGACAAGTTTAAAAGTCGATGGAATCCAAGTGGCAATCATATGTTTGTTGTGAAGATTTCCTCTAAATCCATTCGTAGTTATTATTTGTTTTCATTTGTAAGGTTAATTATTCTTAAAAATACAAATACCCCTATCATACGAGGGAGCTGCCCCTCTCAAACGTAGAGGAAGATCGTGTTCCACAAAACAATCTCTCCAACTGTTGGGAAATTTTTGTCACTCCTCCATTGGGCACATGGTAAAAGATTTTGGAGTGACAAATCTATTTACTAACAGGTTGGCATGCAGTTTTTAATAGTTTTTAATACCAGGGAGCCTTTCACTTGGGTAACATAAAGTTTGAAACATTACCAAACATAATTGTTTGAGTTAGCTTAATGATAGACCACTTGTCACACCTTAATCATAAGTTGTTTGAGTTTTTATATTGTTCAGAGGTTTTTTTTATTTGTTTGAGTTTTTATTGTTGAGAGGTTTTTTTTATTTCTTGAATAAGAAGGGAGAAGTTAGAGATTTTCCATTTTTATTTATGAATTAATTTTTATTTTTTAATAAATTTTATTTTAATTTATTATTTATTATTTTTTAAGTGACTTAATTTGTAATGTCTAAATAAATAAATGTTTAAATTTTAGTTTTAATCACTTTAATATAATTTTAAAAAAATTAGAAGTACAATTTTTATTTATTAAATTAAATTTCTTTAGTAATCTTTTTATGTTTATATTTATCGACAATAGGTAAAACGGAAATCCATGTAATGGATGAAGCACTCCTCAAATTTAATAGAAGAGATATCATTCCCAACAAACTAGATGTGAATTATTGAGAGATCGATTTTCCACAAAAAATCATGAAAACATTTTCTACACTCTATTATTTGTACAGTAGTATCGCATATTGTTGTTACCAATCTAGAGCTCCACAAGCCAGTGATAAGTAAACAATTTGTTTCTTAGCAACCATTACCCATTTAGATTCTTATTTACACAAATTGCAACTTTAATTGGCAAGAAAAAAATAGAGTTTAAATCATTTGCTTGAAATACTACTTACATTTTAAAGAACAAGCAAAGACATATTGAGAAGAACAAATATTATCATATTTTGACCTTGAATTTAACATGATAGTTTGTAGGAAAGAAGGATCAATAATGTAATTGATTTTATTATTTTGCATTAAATTGGTGATGAATGTTTGTTAATAAATAAATTTATATGATTATTTTTAATTAATTTGTTATGTCTAAGGTAATTGAGATCTATAATTGATAGGTATTTTTAGTTATGCAAGACAACGCTATCTTAATCATCTATGTCTACAAAGTGCATTTAGTTGTCATTGGTCAATGTTTTAGTGTGATTGTAATAATCATGTTGCGTGAGACATTATCATCCACCAAGAAAAAATCACAATCGCATCTTCCTACATTCAACAATTTGGTGCAAACTAAATTGTCACCTAGACACATTTCTCCTTAATCATAAAAATGGTAGGATGGTAGTTGCTCCTTCTGATGAGTCATATGATTGGAGAAACATGAGTTAATTAAATAAATACCTCTATCCCTTTCCTCTGTCTCTATTTATCTCTCTTCATATCTATCTCTATCCCTATATTCCTCTCTATCTATTTCCCCTATCTCTATTTTCTTACCTCTCCCTAAATCTCTCTCCCTCTCATTCCATATTTTTATCTCTCCAATTATCCTTTATGATCTCTCTAATTTTTTTATTCTCAATCAATTGTATGTAAAACTCAACCAAATTATTTTTCTAATTGATCTTCCAAAACTATTTGACATTCCCATTGCACACGAAGCTGCAATTGCTAGTTACGTTCACATCAATCTATATTTCATTCAAAAAAGTGCTTATAATGGTGGGTATTTATCTTTGAAATATTGTAATAATAGTATTTTTAGGTTAGTATAGATAAGTTATGGCGTATTATTTCAGGGGTAGATAAGGTAATAGTTTGATATCAAAAGATTTTTTATAGTCATATGTATTACAATCTTATCGAGTTAATAAAAATTGCAATTGTATTACAACTAGATAGTTGAAGTTGAGTTTGTTTCTAGAACAAATATTTGTTAATTATTGATGAACAAATGATTAGTTAGTAAACAACCTTCCTAATTGATTTGTTGATTTTGAGTTTATATTAAGACTCTCATAATATAGTTGAAGTTGAGTTTGATATTAAACTATATAAATGTACATAGTGGCAAGTATTTACCTTTGTACTATTGCAATAAAAGTATTTTTTGTCTAGTTGATAGATGGATCATGGCACCAATTCAAAGGTATGCTCGATAATAATAAACGATCGATAATTTTTTGTATATCAAATGTATTATGCTTTTACTAGGTTGATGACTATTATACTCGTTAGGGTTGACCTTGATCAATTCATACTAGGCATAGTTGTGACTAGTGTAGTTGAAGATGAGTTGTTCATTAGAATAAATGTTTATTAAATATTGGTGAGCAAGTGATATGTTCATAAAGAAACTTTGTAGTTTGATTGGTTGATTTTGAGTTTGATAGACAAAGATAATAAAATAAGATAGTCATTGAGTTTTTCTAAAATAAAATAAAATAATTTAAAAATAAATAAAAGAGTTGTAGAATAATTAATAAGAAAAAATATTCAATAAATTAAATAACTCAAGATTGATATATGTTCTAATTTTATTGTGTTCACAAGAGTTTATAATGGACAACAAGACACATAACACTCTAACATATATTTAAAAAATAAAAAAATAAAACTATGAAATACCTATGAAGTAAAAAATAAAATAGAAAAATAACTCTTCAAAGTAAAATAATTATTAAATAATGTAACTAGTCCAACTAAGGAATAAGTTAAGGTATATATGATGCAGGAGCATCGGTAGTGTACGAGCAATCTTGCATCACCCAAAAATATTGTATTATTTTTGTTTTCTAGTTTGCTTTAGTTGTTTTGGAGCCTATGATGACACTTACGAGGTGTAGGATAGTTAAAATATTGAAACTCCTAAAAATATTCACCTTGTATTTTTAGTAAGTCGGTCTATTTAGGTTCATATGGACATGAAAACCAACCCCAAGGAGTGAAATTGAAAAATAAAATGATCAATGAAAATGAATAATCTCAATATCCTACACCACTTAGAAGATATTAAAGTTTTCGGCCCAAGAAATTTCTCAAATGAAGTTTCAAACTTGAAATTGATGACCTTAGAAGCCCCATAAAAGTTTCAAATTTGGACAAATAGATCTTCAAATGTATTTTGACTTTTAGATCTCTTCTTGAGCTTTCCAACGGTATGTTATAATAGCAAATCAGAGGCATGGGTCAAAATTTATGGCTCCCCAAAATCGTGCCACCAAAACTCAAGTTTCAATAAAAAATCTACCTAGGTGAGAAAATGAATTGTTGGATCGTTGAACTCCAAAAAGAAGAAAATATATACTTTCTAGAACACTATAAGGCCATTATTAGTGCTAAATAAACAAGTGAACTAAGGTTTACAGGGGGTAGATCCATTAGTACAAATTGTGACCCTCAATTGTAGGTTTTTCTTATAAAGTTGATTTTTTTTATAATGATTTGAGCCCATGCAAGTATAGCATGTAATTTACTAAATGTTGTAGTTCTCATTTCATTGGGATAATAAAAAGCAAGTGTTTCTTCCATGCAATTTTCTGTTTATTTCTATAATGTTGTTTTGTGTTTGGGTTTGTAAGGGGAGTACCCTTCATCAAGTGGTATTAGAGCAAGAGTTCTTAAGTGTGTAAACATTTTTCCAAATGTGAGATAGTTTGCACCCGGACTATGGTTGTGGGTTTGTGAGAAAAGTGAGAAAAATGTTTCCATGAAGGAACCGTTGTGGAAGGAATGTTGTTGTGATTGACAAGGGTTTTAGAGCCCGCTAGAGATTAGTTTAAGAATTGCAAGAGCAACTACATAGAGGAGTTGATGTTAGGGGAAGAGATGAAAGTGGCAACAAATCTGAAGGAGAATAGTTTGAAGAAGAACAAATAGCAAGAAATTTTGAAGAAGATAGATCTTTTAGGGCAATTTCCAAGATTGGAGAGAGGCCAAAGATTGAGGTTTCTACATTTTTTGAAAATTTAGATCCAAAGGAATTAATCGATTGGATTACTGATGTGGAGGAGTATTTTGAGTATGAAGATGTAGAAGATCCCAAAAGGGTCAAGTTTGCAAAGACCAAGCTAAAAGGTCATGCTAGTATTTGGTGAAAAGATGTTCAATTAGAAAGAAATAGATGAGGAAAAGATAAACTAATGAGATGGGATTAGATGGTGGAAAATTTGAAGAGACGGTTCATTCCTATTGACCATGAGCTTGAATTATTGAAGAATATGTAAGGGTTGAAGCGAGCAATAAATTTGTCAAAGAGTATACAGAAGAGTTCTATCGAGTCCTAAATTAAACATGTCATTTTGAGGCAACAAGGAGAAAATTATCATTACATAAATGGGTTGAAGTTGGGCATTTAGGAATAATTAAATTTGGTAAGAATATCTACCATTGAAGATGTATATTAGTTTACTTTTAAGGTAGAAGAGAAGTTGAACCAAAGATTTGAGAACAAGAAAAATGGAAGAGGTCCTAGTGGAAGGACCAATGGATGGTCTTATGGAGGCCAAAATGAAGACCAAAAGAAGAATAAAGAATCTAGTAGTAGTCTGAATCGGAAGGGAAAAATGCCAATCATTCCTATGATCAAAATAATAGAGATTAAAGAGGAAGAGGAAGAGGACCAGGACCAGGAAGAGGAGGCTTCCATGGAACATGTTTCTAGTGTGGAGAAAAAGGACATATAAACTATGAGTGTCCTCAACTTCGAGGGAGGACAAATAGAAGACCTAAGGGTGATGCATTAGTTGCCCATGTAGATGAAGATGCTAAGTTTTCACATTTTAAAGATGTGGAGAGAGGATATATTCTCATTATTAGTAGAGCCATTCTAAATTATGAGAAATAACTAGACCAAAGGAAGGATTCATTTCGCATGAGATGTAAGTATAATGGTAAATTTTGCAATGTTATTATAGAGGGTGGTAGTATGGATAACCCTATTTCAAAGGAAATGGTTAGTAAATTGAAGTTATAAAGAAGAAGGCATCTGAATCCCTACTAGATTGCTTGGTTATAGAAGGACCACGGGGCTTTGGTCAACAAATAATGTATGGTAAAGTTCAACATTGGAAACTATCATGATGAGGTATTACGCGATATAATGTCTATGGATGTTTGTCATATGTTGTTAGAGAGACCATGGCAATTTGATCATCATACAATACAATGATGAGTATGCAAATACGTGTTCTTTGATAAAGGATGGAGTTCAACACAAGTTGAAGCCATTAAAGGAGATAGGGGAAAAGGTATGCAGCAATGCAAGAATATGTTTAGTTGATGGAAGAAAATTTATAGATGGTATGAAGCATGAGCACCTATGTTTTGCTTTAATTTCTAAAGCTAGCAAAGAAGAAGTAGAAGATATACTTATGGAAGTTGCAAATTTGCTGGATGATTTTCAAGATATTGTATCTAATAATGTACCTGGCAGCTTACCACCAATGAGAAAGATTAGTCATAAAATGGACCTGATTCTTGGAGCCATTTTGTTGAATAAGGTAGCCTATAGAATGACTCTAACAAAGAGCCAAGAGTTGAATGAGAAAGTGCAAGAGTTGTTGCAGAAAGGGTTAATTAAAAAAAATTGATTCCATGTGTGGTACCTATAGTACTAGCACTAAAGAAAAATGGAGAATGGAGGATTTGCATGGACTCTTGATTACTATCAATATCAATTTCCCTTGCTAAGGATGGATGACATTATGGATTGTCTGAGTGGAAAAGAGAACTTCACAAAGATAGAATTAAAGAGTAGGTATCACCAAATTCAGATTAGAGGAGGAGATGAATGAATAATGACCTTCAAAACCAAGGAGGGCTTGTACGAGTCGTTGGTCATGCCTTTTGGGCTAACCAATGTACCACACACATTCATGTGACCCTTGAACGAAGTATTAAAAGAGTTTTTGGGAAAGCTTGTTGTTGTTTACTTAAATGATATTCTATTTTTTAGTAAGATATTGTAGAAGCATATAATACATATTCATGGAGCCTTTAAGAAGTTAAGAGAAGAAAATTTCTTTGAAATGGGTTGAATTTTTACAAATTTATACATTTGTTTTGAAGCATAGGAGTGGAAGATCTAAATATGTTGTATATGCCTTAAGTGGGGGACAAAATTTGTTGATAGAAATGCAGGTTGAAGTGGTTGGGTTCAATGAAATCAAAAGTTTGTCTTCAAAGGATCCTAATTTTGCAAAAGCTTGGAAGGCTTGCATGGAGCCAGTTGCACTAGATAGAACAAAGTTGTTGGATTACATAATCAAATATGGTATGTTATTTAGAGGAAGCTAGATATCCATTCCAAGAAGTTCGATTAGAGAGAACTTGATTGAGGAGAAGTGTAGTGGAGGACTAGCAAGACATTTTTATTGTTTTAAGATCATTGCACTTGTTAAAGAACATTATTATTGGCCACAATTGCAGCAATATGTGGAGAAATTTGTTTATAATTTTAGAGTATGTTAGATGGCAAAAGGAACCGGGAAAAACACAAGGCTATATATCAACCATTACCTATACTAAAGAGGCGATGGGATGATATTAAGAATGGATTTTTTTCTTGATTCATCAAGGACTTAGAGAGGACATGATTCCATTTTCATGGTAGTAGATAGATTCTCTAGGATGGCACATTTTATTCTTTGTAAGAAGGCTAATGATGTTTTTCATGTTGCAATGTTATTTTTCAAAGAGATGGTGAGACTTCATGGTCTACCAAGGAGCATAGTTTCAGATTGAGATACCAAGTTTGTTGGTTATTTTTGGAGGACATGTGGAAAATGTTTTAAATAGATTTGAATTTTAGTTCAATCCACAATCCACCGACTAATGGGAAAACCAAAGTGGTGAATAGGAGTTTGGGTAACCTACTAAGATGCTTAGTAGGAGATAAGCCCAAAGGATGGGATTTGATTTTACCATGGGTAGAGTTTGTATACAACAATTTCGTGAATAGGAGCACTAGTAAATCACCATTCCAGATTGTATATGGAAGTAGTCCAAGAAATTCTTTAGAATTAAGGAAGATGGATAAAGGAGAAAAGAGAATTGTCAAAGCTAAATAATTTGCAAATAACCTAAAGAATTTGCTTGAAGATGTGAGAAAGCATATTAATAAGATGAATATTAAGTACAAGGATAAGGCAAATCAAATTAGGAGATATAAGGAATTTTATATTGGATATGAAGTCATGGTCCAACTAAAAAAAGAGAGATGAATAAATTTGGGCCATGCAAAATTCTGAAGAAGCATGATTCAGGAAGTACTTATGAGGTAGAGTTGCCAAGCGAACTTATCATTTCGCCTATGTTTAATATTTCAGATTCGATAGAGTATCATGAAGGAGGCTTTGAAGATGAATCAACAAAAGCATAATGGAATATTATAGCAACTAATTTAGAAAAGGTGGAGATACAAGACATTTTGGATGGTCATGTGGGTAGAGGCACAGGAAAGGACCAATATGAGGAGTATATGGTCAAGTGGAAAGGAAGGCAGGTTGAAGATTCATCATGGTTATCTAGGGTTGAGGTTGACCATCTTGGTTTTAGTCAAACACTTGAGATGTGACAAGGTCATTTGTCAAATTACCTGGGTGTCTAATGTAGGAGCATCTAGTGGTGTAACGGCAATCTTTAATCACCCAAAAAATATTGCATTTTCCTTTTGTTTTGTAGTTTACTTTGGTTGTTTTAAAGCCCATGATGACACTTATGAGGTGTAAGGCAGTCAAAAGCTTGAAATAGACAAAAATATTCACCTACTATTTTTAGTAGGTTGACCTATTCAGGTTCGTGTGGACATCAAAATTGACCCCAAGGAGAGAAATTGAATAAAACGATTGGTGAAAGAATCATCTTAATATCTTGCATTGTTTAAAAGAGAAAAAAAAATTAACTTGAGAAATTTCGCCAATGAAGTTTCAACCTCAAAATCAAGGACATTGGAAGCCCCAAAAATAGTTTAAAATTTGGACAAATCAATATTCAGATGTATTTGTGTTAGAAATTAGGATCTTAGGATACTAATCATCATAAACAAGATATAAAATAAATGCATTAAGAATCATACACCATAAATTAACACATTACACAAGATATACATGGGGAAAACCCTTTTGGGTAAAAAAACCCCATAAAGCGTCATTTTATTAAAACACTTACAAATTTAATCTAACATAAAATAGACTAGAACATGGGGACACTCCTCCAATACTTGCACATGTGGATAGTAATACCTCTTGCGCATAGTGATACAACTCACCATAAAGCTCCAAATTCACACACCTCTCAAATGAGAGACAACCTCCTTAAATATAGGAGGAAGGGTGACTTCACTAGTCACACCTTTTCAATAACCCTCATTCACAAATAATTAATAATCTAATAGTTACTATATTATAATTATTTCAAATGAGATATGCTTATAAAGTATATAAGGGATGTTCTTATAAAGCATATAATATATAAGGTTTTATAACCTTATATTAGAACATTCTATATAAATGTTATAAGGATGTGACCCCTAATAACATTATATTCTAACACTCCTCCTTAATGTTAATAGGGACATTGCCAATTTTCATAAAAGAAAAAATGAAGTACCCCAATAACATAGGTCTTCTTTGAAAGTGATAAGAAGGGACACAAATACATGCCAACATGAAGAGAATGCATTCCGGACTACATGAAAGTCATCTTGTCATAATTTATAATCTCAGTGTTTTAAAAATGATGTTAAGAGGCCTTATAAAAAATTATATTGGAGTTTCGATCTCCTCAAATCAGCCTCTACCCAGATTCATTACATAGTGCCAAGTGGAAGATTTACAAGGACAAGAATTTGAAACATGCCCTTAGGACTTGAGCACAAATGTGCCTGTAGGACTTATTAATGCCTACCTATAGTATTTAAAACAAAAAGGACTTACATATACCTAGATGTAGGCTTAAAGGACTTAATAATTCCTATATAGGTCTTATTTCATACCTATTAGGACTTACTTATGCCTACCTGTAGGATTTAAAACTAGGATTTATCCACTAGGTGGTGTCATTGGCATACACACTCTGTCTCAATGGCATCACCTAAGGCCAAGCATTATTTGAATTTGGAGCATATAATGCCCAAAGGTCTCATGCCTATTAGGTCTTACATCTAGGATTTAGCCACTAGGTGGTGTCATGTACACCCCCCTTAATGACATTGCCTAAAATCCAATCATTGCACAAAGGATTTAAAAGTGATGGCTATGATTTTGATATATATAATGTACCCATGATCTGCGATGTGCTTTTATGATGGAACTAGAGAGAACTTTTATGATGAAGTACTTTCACTTTAGTAAGGTGTCATGATCTTCAATGTGCTTTTTAGAAGTGATATTATTTGGAAAGAGTAAACAAATTTAAGTAAGATGGCACTTTTACATGTATCCAACTAGAACTATTCCACAAAACTTGAAGGTCATATTGATTCTTCAAGAGCAACTTTCATATTTTGTCCTTTTGATTCAAAGACACATAGATGACAAACATTTTATTAAAGTAATGCACCATCCTTGTAATAGCACCCACACCATATGTTTTGAGGACACAATCTCACCAAAGAAGCACCAATATAATTAGTAACATATTAATCAATTAATATATATGCAGCTAAGATAGGAGAGTAGAACACTACTGAGATGGAGACCAAAACGAAAGATATCCAGCTGAGACAGGAGAGCAATGATCTGAGGGAAGCAGCCAAGGCGATGATGCTTTTGGTTCAGAATGTTGAGGAGTCTATAAAAGTATTCAATTGATATGTAATGCTGGGTTTTGGATGCCAATTTCTTGTTGGCTCCTTGTTGTCTTTTTGTCCTAGCTGCTGGTTTTTGTGCTGGTCTCTTGCAGCTGTTTTGTCTTGTTTCTTTCATGCTCATCTTTCAAATTGTAAGCGGGGTTCGGGTCCCTTAAAACCTATTTTTTCTTAATCAAAAACATATTAATCAATTAAACTTGATTCTTGGTGCAAAGAAAAAAATAATATAACGGATTTGTCATTTTCCAAAGATCATATAATATTCCTCATATATTTAGAATATAATCTAATGAATAGTAGCAAGGAGATCATCATATATTTTCATAAGCATAAGCATGAATAATTAGAGAAGTAGACATAAATTACTACATATAGTAATGATCCATAAAAAAATCAAGCAATGGGTGAGCTATCCTTTCTAGGTTTGCTCCCTAGACAATTTATAAGGGCAATAGCCACCCATCATAAATAGTTTGATCGAAAAAATTGATCAAATAAAAAATAAAATAACAATTCTCTCTGATCTCCAAAACAGTTGCTAGTGGGCAATTTATCAATTTTGAATTTACTTATGCATATTTACTAGCCTATACATTTCATAAAAGAAAATATTATAAAACACCTTTATAAGGGAATTGTGAAATATCAACGCTTATAATGGATGATCTAGGAAATTACAAGTCCAAACCATATCTTATAACATTGTGAAGGCAACCCCCCTTTAACAATAATATTCATATATACATAATCTTACATTAATCATAGACAATGTGTATTCCTTAAATTGACCACTTTTAATGATAAGACTATTTATATGCATGTGAAGTGTGCAAGCTTGGTGGAGACTTTTTTAAAGTATTTGACAACATCAAGGAATGGGACATCTCATAGAGTACATGGGGTTTCCCATGAGAGGGCCCTATACATGTGCACCCTAACTTCACACTTCTCAAAATCTTATGTGGACATTTCAAAATTCTCTATTTGATACAACAACTTACTTGTGAAGTCCCCTACTTAAAAATTTCATTTCAAGTCCACATGGTCAAATATGATGCCACATCAACATGCATTTTTGTGAAGGTGTCCAAAATGGTCCCAAATTGTGATAAGACCAATAGGTGTGCACTAAGTCATGTTTACTTGTGCATTGATGTGGCATCGCATGATTGGTTATTTTTTGAATTTTAGAGGTACTTTTTTGGGGATAAGCATTGACATGACATTTTTAGGGCACCACTATTGGTCTCATTTTGTCCAAGTACCATAGTATGTATTGGTACCCACTCACCTATTGGTCCCTCTCCCTTAGTTCATAAATAATAGGTCATAGAATTTAATAATTATTTTATAAACCTATGTTAAATATTTTTAACTTAATTCAACATGTTTTATACTTAAAAGGTTCAATTCCCAAGAAGGGGGGGGGAATACTTATTGGGTCGCTATTGTATTATAACATGTACATAAGATGATTCTATAACATCCTTATAGAGATAATAATATATCCCTTACTAGAAAAAGAATAATCAACCTTATTTATGAGTTTGATGAGATCAAATATTCAAACTACTATGTATCAAGTTCCATGCATTTAAAAGATTTATATTCTAAAGACAAAAAAAATGCTCCTAACAAAGGTTAGCTAATATAATTATTTCAATGCATATTTGTCGATAAATATGTACTCTTTATGCATTGCCATGTTCATTGCACTAGTGATTTACATACCAAATGAAATTTGAGATTAGATACCCTTGAAAGTCTATAAACAATATTCTCATAAAAGGTTTTTAAGATTGACCAACTTATAATTGAGTTAGCAAGTGGTAGGTCTTAAATCTCTTATGCTTCAATGCATAAATAATGCATCAATAATAGGCTCTCAATTACTAAATGTAAAATAGTAAGGTTCATGAGCAATATTTTGTAAGTGTGTCATCAACCTTACAAAATAGATAATTACTAAACACCATGAATAGTTTCCTGGTTCTTAAAGTATTCAATAGAAGCATTATAAACCATGAGGGAGGTAATAAAGATGGACCCCACTAAATTATATCCCTATTTTAAAAAATTTGCCTATAAATATTTTTATCATTTCAAGAGATCAATGATGTGAGCTTAGAGTGATTATGTGACCTTCCAAAACTTAAAAGGTGAGCCCATAATATGTTTTGATTAAGTAAAAGTATGTTTTTGAAAGGAACCCGAACCTTTTACAAAACAGGAAATATAGAAAGAGCTAGAAAACACCGCGCCTAATCGCTTCAGAAACTAAAACAGATCCCAACCAAACAAAAAGGGATCACAACCCAAAAAACATAACATTACATTAATAAACCAAGAAAAGACAGCATCCGGAAGCAGAACGACATCAAAAAGATAGAAAACAAGACAACTGCCAAGACAGAGACAGAGACAGCTATATACTCTTCATGATATCCTTAGCTTGGACAACCATCAACTTCATGTTGTCCGTCGAAGTCTTTAACTCCTCCAGCTCACGACCTTTGATGTCACCCTTGATCCTAGTATTGGCTCAGGTCCTTTTCTCATGGCCTTTTTTGTCTGGTTGTTCCTTGTCAACATCCTTCTCAGTGTTGTTCTCAAATCTATTGATCAGGATGTTCATGTTATCCACCAAAGCTTTGAGGATCTGGAAGTTTTGTTCTGCAATCTTCTTAACAGTGAGTTCCATCTTATCAATTCTGCTACCCAGATTGTTCATAGCAGTGTCCATTCCTTTCCCCTCCTTGTTTTCTTCCATCTCTTTAACCTTTTTTTCAGTGTTAATAATTTTACCCACCATGCTTTCAATGGCTTCCACATTATTAATTGCAATTGCCAACTCTTTAACATTTTCCATCAGGGGTTTCTTTCCAACTGTAGCTCTTTTGACAGTCAGCATATCTTTCTTCAAGCTACCTATATCCTTTACCATTGTACCAACAGTCTCACAAAAACCCTTTATAGTCGCATTCTCACCAACACACTCACTAAGCTTACCACTTTTGTCTTCTTGCTCCTCTTTCTGCATATCTTGGGCATTCAAACCCTCAATGTTGTCCATGACCTGGTTCTCCTCCCCCTCCTTATCCTGTCCCTCATCCTTTTTATTCTCCTCTGCCTCTTCTTCAGAGTCAATCAAAATTTGGCTGATATCTTTATTGCTTTCCTTGTTGGTCTTCTTCCTCTGCATTTGCTTTCCAGTAACTTTCCCTTTATTTTTTTTAATAAATTTCCCTTCAAAGGATTCGACCTCAGACTCTGAAATATCTGAATCTACCACAATCCTTTTCCTCTTAGCCTTATTCCTACCTTTTTTGCTAGTCTCCTCAGAATCGCCCTCAGTCTCTGAGTCAAAGTTAAAGCCATTGGCTTCACTCTCCATGTCCTCATTTCTTGCATATTTGGCCTTTATAGGTTTTTCAATACTCTTCCCTTTAAGCACTTTATAGACAAGAGCCATAAGACCCTGGTGAAGGGCATGGTCACCTTTAGGATCTTTCTGAATCTCCTTGATAGTGTGGTTCATGGAGCAGACAAGGTAATACGGCAAGCTCACCTTTTCCCCATGGCGAAAATGGTTGAGCAAAACAAAATGGTGACCATAGGCTCCGATAAACCTACCATCCAAAGTGATATAAGTGATAGCAGCGAATAAAACAAACCTCCATGGCCTACATATCCGTTTCAGGGAATGATAGGAATTTTTGACTTTTACCATCTTCTTCCTTTCATCATCCGTAACAAGGAATTTGTCTGTAGCTTTATCAGAGATGTTGCATTCCCTATAAAATTTCATGCCCTCAGTAATCATCCACATAGCTTCAACAATAATCTCCTCATCTACAGTCATCATCTGGGACACGACCAAGATTTTACCATTCTTCCAGTTCTTGATAAAATGTTTGGTGACTGCAGGATCTTTCCCACTAAGCCTCTCCATAAACAGACTCAAACCCCCCTCCTGAAGGATATCCCACACTTCCTTGTTCTTCCTCCAATCCGAGCAGGATGTAGGTTCAAACCTTCTTTTATTTCCTCCCATTTTTCCTTTGTTGTCCCTAAATTTCCTTCTCTAAGCTCCTAATCTTCTTCTCTAGTTTCTGTGGATGCCCAAAATCCATGCCAAACAATAATGAAAAGACACTTCAATAAATACTTATTACCTCTGTAATAACCTTGCTTTGAGATAAGAGGAGGGGGCATTTAGAAATTTGATGGTGCCACGCAGCCTCGTCTGGATACGGTCCAGATCGAGTAGAGATTTCACATCACATGCGAGCTCACTCTTTCCATAAGTAGTAATAATATCTTTTGTTTGGCAAGCCAGGTTGGTAGCCTAGTCTTCACATGAGTTTGCTTCCCTATACACATGTGTAAAAACACCCATTTCAAATTCCTCACTAATTTTCTTTGCCGCTTTGATAGCATTACTTATTTTCCAAGAAGGAGGGAACTTCTTATTCAAACAATTGATTATATTTAATGAATCTCCTTCGCACCAGACTCTAGTGCATTTGGCTTCCTTAGCCAGAACCATCCCATGGTATGCAGCCATAGCCTCAGCTACATGATTTGTCTGATTTTCAATGGGTATAATTTTTATAATTTTGCATCTTCCCCATTCATCCCTAAGGACCACCCCACATCCTGCTATCCCAGGATTGCCCTTTGATGCACCATCAAAGTTTATTTTAATCCATCCGTTGGGCGGGCTTACCCATATTAATCCCTCTCTAGGGTCATTCAGAAAGTTTTCACAAACTTTTAGTCTCCACTTCTTGAAGATAGATTGATCATCTTTGTCTTGAGGATATGCAATACCACCTATTATATTCATATTTTCCACTATATTTCTTTTAATTTTCTCAAACACAATTTGAGCTTTAGACATCTTCTCTCTGAAGACTCTTTCATTTCTCTCTTTCCATATACCCCAACACATATGGGGCAAAGCTAATTTCCACAACAAAGTAGTAAATTTGTTCTTTGAAGGATGATACCAAGAATTAAAAACCTCTTGAACTGACTCTGGGAAACTCCAGCTGATTTTGAAATGATCCAGATATCTTCCCTAGACCTCAGCGGAAAAAGGGTAGTGAAAGAGCAAATGGTTGACGGTCTCCTCACTCTGCAAGCAAAGAAAACAAACACTAGGCATACACATACCTCTTTTTATGAGGTTCTCAATAGTTAGAATTTTATCTTGAAGGGTCGTCCAGAAAAAAATATTAATCTTAGAGGTGAGACCTTTCACCTAGGCCTTAGCCCAGCAAGGACTCTCCATATTAGAAAACTTATGATAGTAAAGAGAAGCCACAATGAATTTACCATTTGCTACGAGTTTCCAAATTAGTTGATCTTCCTCTTCCACCACAACCATGGAGTTCATAGTTTTGTTCAGACTTCCCAAGGTCTCATCCACCTAAGATAAATCCTTCCACTGTCCATCTTGCCAATAATCACCCACCATTGATCCATATCTTTCCTTGCACTGGTTCTGGAATCTACTCCACTCTGGAATTTCAATCAAAGGGGACTCGAGCAACCAAGAATCTTCCTAGAATTTGATAAGATTCCCTTTCCCCATCTTCCATTTTGCACCTCTGATAATTAAATCTCTTGTTCTAGTGACGTTTTTCCAGATATTGGAGCCGATTGGGATATCTTCAGCTTTGAGGAAACTTTGAAGTGTGGGACATTGCCTTTTATACTCATTGTCCCAAATCTATTTCCATTCTCCCTGGTTTTTATACCCTCTCCAGATCTGCTTTGCCATAAGGTATTCATTCATGTCTCTTATTATTCTAAGACCCAAACCTCCCTTTCTTATTGGCTTACATACCTTGTCCCACACAATCAGATTCATTCTCTTCTTCTCCTCCACCCCTGTCCACAAAAAAGTTCTTTGGATATTTTCAATAGCCTTTGCATACTTGGCAGGAATTTTGAAAAGGCTCATGGCATAAAGAGGGATACTTTGAAGAGTTGATTTCAACAATTGATCCTTACCAGCTTGGCTAAGAAGAGAGCCCTTCCAGCCAGCAAGCTTCTTATGAAATTTATCCACCAAAGTTCCCCAGAAAATGTCAGGAGGATCATGGCCTAAGGGAAGCCCCAAGTAAGACACAGGAAGACTCCCCAATTGACATCCCAAGATATTACTTATTTTGATCTTTCTTCTCTCCGGAGTGTTGATAAAATAAACAAAGCTTTTAGACGAATTAATAATTTGCCCAGTAGCAGATCCATAACTATCCAGAGATTTCTTTAAACTTTTAGAATCCTGCACTATAGCCTTCCCCATAATTATAGAGTCATCCACAAAATACTGGTGGGAACATACCTGATCCGTTGGAGAAGGCTTCAACCCACAAAACTCCCCCTTCTTGACCAACTTCCCTATACCTCTCCCCAGACATTCCACCATAATAATAATAAAAATAACCAGAGAAAGAGGATCTCCTTGCCCGAGTCCCCTTGAGGACTTGAATAAAGGAGAGGGAGATCCATTAATCAAAACAGAGAAAGAAGTCGAAGAAACTAATTTCCTTATAAGACTAATACTTCTAGCACAAAAGCCAAAAGCTAAGAGAACTTCCATCATGAAATCCCAATCCACTCTGTCGTAGGCTTTAGATAAGTCTAGCTTCAGAAGAAAGCCTTCCTTTTTGAATTAGATAAAGAATGAATGTTTTCATGGATTAAGATGATCAAATCCAAGATTTGTCTTCCAAGGACAAAACCACTTTGTTGAGGCGAAATGATAGAAGGGGGCAGCTTCAGGATTCTCAAGGTTAGAACCATGGAGATGATCTTGTAAAGAGAGTTGCAAAGACTTATAGGTCTGAAATGGTCCATGGAATCAACTCCTACCTTTTTGGGAATAAGAGCAATAAAAGTGCCATTTATCTCTTTCAAGATTCTTCTAGCCCCAAAAAACTCTTTCACACCTCTAGACACATCATCACCAATAATGTGCCAACACATTTGAAAAAAGAACAAGGGGAAACCATTCGAACCTGGCGCCTTATTTCCTTCAAAGGAATTGACAGCTTGCAGATTCTCATCATTGGTAGGGATAGCAATCAGGTGAGAATTTTGGTCAGCCTCTAGGATTGTAGGGATGCAATCCAAAAGGTTCTTTTGGGCCTGCTTGTCCAAATTCTGATCCTTAGCTAGAATATTGGAGAAGAACTCCATAGCAACCCTTCTCATAGAATCTTCCTCATCAACTTTTCTGCCATTCACTTTAATCTGTGATATTCTGTTGATGGCCTTATGTTTTAGAGTGGACATATCTTGACCTTTGTTTCCAGAAGGTTTCTTCCTTTGCTATTATGTCATGATATTTCATAAGGATAACATCTCTTGAAGTGTTAGTATATCCATTATTCTGAATCTCATCCTGAATATTTTTTAGCTCTGAGATAATAGTCGCTTTCGAGGCAAAGATATTCCCAAAGCATTCCTTATCCACCTCTTGACATTTTCTTTAACAAACTTCAACTTTTTGACCACTTTATACATGGCGTTCTCTTCAATACTAACTTGCCACCATTCCTTGATCTTTCTCTCCATATCTGGGTGTTTAGTCCACATTCTCTCAAATCTGTAAGGGAAATGTCTCCTTCTTTTCTTAGCCTCTGCCATAAAGGAAATAGGATAGTGATCTGATCCTGCCCTTATGTGAGCAGATAAAGAACAGAAGTAAAGATTAAACCAATCTAGGGAGATAAGAGCTCTATCAAGTCTTACCTAGATTAAATCCTCGCCACTCCTTCTATTAGTCTAGGTAAATTTAACTCCTTGCAATTCCAGGTCATGGAGAGCATTATTATTGATAAAGTCCATTAAGTCCACTCTACTATCTAGATTAGTTTGGCTCCCTCCCTTTTTCTCATTTTCCTTCAAAGGGGTATTGAAGTCCCCCATAATCACCCAACTATCTTCAACAAACCTACTTCTTAATAAAGTAAGTTTATTCCAAAAATCACTTCTGCCAGTCTTAGTGTTAGGAGCATATAAATTAGTTAAGACCCATGAAGTGCTATCTTTCAGATGCTTAAATCTGATACAGGCCAAGTTGTTGTCCTGAATCAACACTTCTCCCTCAACATTGTTTTTGTTCCAGAAAGTAACAATACCTCCCGAGGCACCTTCTAAACTGCCACCACTAACTCCTCCATTATTGAACATCTTCAGACCTTCTACCTTATCTTTAGACATCTTGGTTTCTTGAGTTAAAAAAATATCCAGATTTTTGTCTCTAATCATACTTTTTATTAAATTATGTTTGTGAGGATTATTCAATCCTTGAATATTCCAAGAGATGATCTTCATAGTTTTTTAGAAATACCTGCCTCAAATATGGTTCTTTGAGTCCCATCTGCAATATTCTTGCTTTTTTCCATTGTCCTCTTCTTTGCATTTGAATATCTTCTTGGAGAGGTATACTGCGCTCCTACATCCCCAAGCCTGCTTCTGGTATTTATAGTAGATGAATTGTTATTGATATTGTTGTTATTCTTTTTTTTTTGCTTGATCTTTCTTTTATCCTCTATTGTTTCTTCTTCCTCCTGTTTAGACTCATTCTTTCCCTGTGCTTTTTTAATGTCTTCCTCATCTCCCCATTTTGGCTCTTTATCCTTCGGAAAAGTCATCTTCACCTTAGCTGGAGAGGCTAATGAGATCTCCGACAACCCTTGATCCAGAATATTATCAGGTTGAGCATCTTGGATCCAGTCTATTTATTTTTCTAATTCAGTTGAATTAGAAACTAATTTGAAATTGTCTCCTTCCTCTTTATTGACTTTGGATTGATTATCTCCATTATTCTCATCATTATCTAAGTTTTGCTCAGTCTTATCCTCTTCTGTTTCCTCATTTTGGCTGCTAATTGGTGATTTTCTTTCTCCCTGATCTGAATTCTTGCCATTCTGCTCCTTCTCTTGATGATCTATTTTTTCGTTGTCTTCTTTCTTCGATTCATTTCCCAACTCTTTGATGATCTCTTCCTCTATCCTACCAACCTGGGATTGTTTTTCCTGATCTTGGTTATTAGATTCCATAGCTTTCAAAGAGTTGTCTACTTTTTTCCACACTTTAGGTTGGGATTGAGGTTTGACCCCATTACTAGGACATTTTTTAGCCCAATGCCCAACTTTCTTACAATGAAAGCAAGCAAAAGGGATTGTTTCATAAGTAATATTTTGCTTCCATTTCCCAAGTTTAGATTCTATCTCTATCTCCTCTGGCATGTCCGTTTCGGGCCCAACTCCTACACATATCCTGGCATAAATAAGCCTTCTTCTGGATGCCGTGACTGGATCGATAGCAATAAGCTCCCCAAAGGAGTTGGTTATTCCTGCAAGCACATCTTCCTCCCAATATTCAATTGGAAGCCCAGGTAATTTTATCCAGACAGGAACTTGGACCAATTTTTTTTTTTCTCTACCCGCGTTAGGGTACCACTTTTGAGTGTACATGATATATTTTCCAATCACCCATGAACCAAAGCTAAGGATGTTTCTGCGATCCTCCTCACAAGAGAAAGAGAAGGACAGGCATCCTTTGTTCATTGCAACCACTTCTACCTGACCTTTCAAGCTCCACTTCCTCTTAACAAACCCACAAACTACCTCAATATTCGGTCTCGTTCCATAAAATTTACCAATCAGAGTATTTTCCATTCTAGCAATATTATGGTCTATGATTTGGTCTAGAACAGAAATGACGAACTTGCCCTGAGATGCATTCGAGGTATTTTTTACTGGAGGCAAGGACAACTTAACTTTAGGTTTGACCCCAAATAGAGAGGACCACTTGCCAATGTGTCCATTCGATTTGGGTCCCCCCTTAAGATTCTCTGATCTCAGCGAGTTCTCGAGATCCTTCCGAGAAGAGTCTTTTCCTTCCACAGTTTCCTCTAAACCACTTGCCATTTGCTGACCTAGAGCCACTTTTGGTATGCCACCTCCCGAATTTGAAATTTGAACCTGTCCGTTCCCGCTACCTCCTGCTAACTGCTCCTCACGTGGTCTTGGACCTCCCCCTGGGTCCCCCAAATCCAAAGGAGCATCGAGATCTTTTCCACCCGAACTCCCCCCTTCCATCGAACTCTCTGAATCTCCTACAACATACTATCCCAGCGCTGAACCAGAACTCCCACCCAAAAAAATGAATTTTGGGCCCGACCGCTCCCCTTCTCCTCCCCGCTCCCCATCTCTTTTGTCAATCTTGATTGGCTAAGACCATAATATGTTAAGGGAGTAAATTTATAACAATAAAAAGGCAATGCAACTTATTTTTCCACAACCTTAAATTATTGCATTCTCTTGCTATATCTAGTCCACTCTACAATATCCATTGATGGGTTTTTTCTTTTCTATAGTATCAATGCATATGCCAAACTCCAATAATTTATTAGTACTCTAAAATAAAAAATGAAAAGGGGGAATAAAATTACACCTTCTTTTTCTTTTGTGATAATAGTCCAAACATTTATCACATGTTATAAATATTTATAAGATAACTTGAGATTTAAAAATACATATAAAAAGGAATAATTTGAATTTTAAAAATTATAATAATCATACTCTATGTATAGAGTGAAAAGGTTTTATCTTTATAATGAAAAATAAATCACTTGAAAATAATTCACCGAAGGTGTTCTTATTTGAAGTGGACGACCTTCTATTGGTAATCAATGGTTGGGATTATTCCTCAATCGTGCAAGACGATTGAAATTTGCTTATCCATTGATTTTTGTAGTTCTATACATACCAAGGTATTAGAATCTCATCGTTACATGACAGCCTCTTAGTTAAGTTCTATTGTTTTGGCTTACGTGTGATATGGCTAGCGTAGAATAGGAATGACACATAGAGCCCATCGTCTATCACATTCAACATTTATAAAGAGTGCAGCGTAGTCTCAAAAGTTTAAAAACAAATCATTCAAGATCTTTCCATAAAAAGAACCTCCACTAAACAGCCTCGGGGACCACCATAAAATAATATCAGCCCTATCTTGTATTGATCACATCTAGCCATTTCTGACTTTTATAATTATAATCTTACTCGCCATTTAACAACAAAAAATTTGAATTAACTTGATTTTATATGGAAATAACATAATCATTCCAATTGTAAATGAAGAGAACAAGTGTTCACCCTTTTAATTTTGCAAAATTCTTTTTTATTTATTTATAGTTTTCTACATGCCATCCTTTCTTTGGACACATTAAATGAATGATTTCTTCAAATAGATAAGGGAAGAGCACCAGTAGCCATCATAGCTAACTTCGCACACCCACAAATCCTAAATGGTACATCGGATTTTGACGATTTTTTGTTAGTTGTCTTCGTATGCGCTTAACTGCTTATAGCTATTGTTCTGGCTTTTGGGTAGTAACGACGCACGTTGTGGGATCAGTTATGCGCACAAAGGTTAAAAAGTACACATTTCAAAGTGTCGCCTGATACCTAATTAAAAATGTTCCAGTAACCGTCCACTCAAAATCGCTAATACTTGTGGATAAATGTCCCAATAGTTTTGCACAAATGTTCTAATAGTGGTGCACAAATGGGCCAATTATGAACAAAAATTGACAAAAAGCTATTGGTACATGTGAAATTTATATCAATGGGCTTTTCAACAATTGGAACTATGATGGCTATTGGGGGGTCACTATGATAATAAGTGTGCGGTTATTGGAACTACGACGGGCACTGGTGCTCTTCCCCTAGTTGTCTTGATCATGACTTTTACCCCTTCAATATACACGTATTTGAGATCAAATGGTTTTGATGAGTTTCTTTGGAAGTGTAAGCAAAACAATACTTTTCTACATGACATTTCTTGCTATGATATAGCATTCAACTTTAATTATGTAAAATTATTATTCATTGGAGTATTATCTTATGACCTCTACATAATTTTTCTATATAAATATGTTTCATTTTTTATTAATTAGTGAGGGTATGAAATAAATTTATCATGGTATAATGTTAATATGGGTTTACCAATCACTACAAGATTAAAATTCTATGATAGAAACAATCATTATAAAAATATTATTTTTACAATATACATTTTAATATTAAGATGTCATTTTAAAATATTTGAATTTAATTTATATCATATTTTTATAATTTTGAGTTGTAAGGTTTTTTGAAGAATTTTTTTCTTTTTTAATAAATATTTGGTATCTTTCTTTATGATTTGTCATTAGGAAGAAAGGATGTTTCTAATCACACCTAATCTATCATTTATTTAGAAGAAGAGTTGTTATGATCCATTGTCAAAAAGAGGAGATTCATCTTCTCCCAATAATAGCTTGCACAATATGATTCAAAAATATTAATGTAAAAATTACAAAATAATTTTTTTAAAAATCATTACAACTCATCCACATATATTATAAAAATATCAGTCCAACTAATTACATCACTTTTAACTTATATATCATATCATTTTACACTATAATATGAAATATTTAACATCTATTTTGGAGTTAAAGAGCTTTAGATTTAACAAACACTTATTTGAATATCAATGAAAAGATTAAAAATTGAAAATTACTATATTTTATGTTGAGAATTTTCTTACCTCTTCTATTTTTTTCAATCCATGTTAATGATTATTCTATTAGTAATAAGATTCATATTTTAAATTATGCAACCACATTTAAAAGTGAAATTTTATGTGGTGATTAAGACAATTAAGAAATTGAATATATTGAATAAAGTTAGATGGGGAGGATGTCCCTCTTGTAGTCTCTACCAATATGGGTTGAGATAAAAATCTCATCTTACCAATTGATAAGTGTCTTAATGTTTAAGTAAATATAATAAGATGTATGTATAAAAAGTATAATCAAATGTATAAAAAGTAATCAATTTAGATTTAACTACAACTTAAGTATTAAAATCAGTTTAGACTTAATTATAATTTTAAGCCTAAATTTACATTATAGAATTAAATTATTAAATATTTACCATAGAAAATAAATGTGAAAAGAGAAAGGTACTTAACTTTAGATTCAAAGAAAATTAATTTTGATATGACATTGAAATACAAATTGTCTTAGAATTTTAAACATTGTCTTTATTTGTACATTATCTAGATCTATAATATTTTATGTACTCTATAAAGGATTGAGTTCACAAGGATGGGTTACTTCATCTATGCAAATTAACTCTATTAATTTTGATTTCAACTTCTTCTTCTTCCTCTTTTACTCTTCTTCCATCTCTCTATATCTTCTTATTACTCTCTCTCTCCCCCAAGTTATATCTATCTCTCTATCTCTCCTTTCTATCCCTATCTACAATTATTTCTGCCTCTCTCTCACTATCTCCTATCTTTCCCTCTTTTCACATCTCTCTACTTTTCTTCTCTCCTCTCTCTATTTCTATCCCTCTCTCTATCTAATTATATATATCTATCTACGTCTCTCTCTCTCTCTCTCTCTCTCTCTCTCTCTCTCTCTCTCTCTCTCTCTCTCATATCTGCTCTGTCACCTTCTTTATCTCTCATTCTTCCCCCCCCTTATCTATGTTTCCCAATCTTTGTGGCTTCCTCTCTATCTATATCTCATTTTGTCTACACCTCTCTCTTATTCACTCCAACTCTCATGCTCTGTCTATATCTCTTTATTACTCTCTTTATCCATGTCTCTCTACCTCTATCTCCCTATCTCTCTCTCTCTATATATATCCCTTTTCTATCTCTCTATATCTCCCTATATCTATATCACTTCATCTCCCCATCTCTATTAAATTGAGTTATATCTCCTTCTCTTTCCCCTTTCTCTCATTCACTCCATCTTTCCTACTCTTTCATACTCCTCTCTATGTTTCTTTCTATACATATCTTTCTCTACCTCTACCTCTACCTCTATCTCCTTATCTCTCTATCTATTACCCTATCTATGTCTATTGCTTGTTATCACCCTCTATCTATATCTCTCCATCTCCCTTGAGTCCTCTCTATTTATTGATTTATATCTCCCTCTTTCCTCCTCTTCTTCTCTTTTTCCCTCTCTTATCCTTCTTATCTCCATATCTCGCTCCCTCTCCCTCCTCTCTCTCACCTTCTTCTCTCTTTCTTCTTCTCTCTTTCCCCTGAAAACCAAAGCAAGAAAAGCTAAGAGGGGGGTGGGGGGGTGAATCACTAATTCATACTTGACATAAAATTTAAGTACATGAAAGAACATAACACATAACAACAAAGGTAACACAGTGTTTATCTCGTGGAAAACCCTATCAGGTAAAAAACCACTGCAATGAAATCTTTCATTAAGACAAATGGGCTCCAACCCTTTTACAAAAGTGAGCTACAACTCACATTATGAGCACCAACTCAATATACTGGCACCAACCTTAATGAGCACCAACTCAACATGTTACTTACAAATTCAAAAGTTTAGATGATTGTGCAAGCGAAAAATAGTGTAAATAATTTTTTTAAAACTTTAATAAACTAAATGATGCATCTAGATAAACATTACATTTAATTTGCACAAACGAAAGACTTATCTTAAACTCCTAAAGAGCTTCCCAACATGGTTTACATAATCAAACTAAACATTGCTTAAGGTTAATTAATCCACTTAAGATCAATTTAATCATTAGGAACTTAATTACACTAAACAATTATTGTTTCATACAATTGCATGTGATATCATTAACATTCCCATTTTCATTCATGATGATACTTTCTATTACATTACATTAGTGATTCTAATAAAATATATATTTAACCATCTAATTCTCATCAAATACATTTCTTTTACATTACAAGATTGAAATAATATTACATTGCACTTAACCACTAAGTCTCATAAGAATACATAATGTTTACATTAAAATTACATATTGCCATGAAGGCATACATGACAAGTAATATAACTGACCATATAAGGTCCAAGATTTACAAAGATGATCCAAGAAGACAAATAGGATCAACTGGAAATACAAGATGCTCGAATCCAAAAGAGCAACCAGAACACCTGTGAAGCCAACTCTCGCAAGAAGGAACAAACACACCCGATGAAAAGTGGCACTACCACTCGACCATGTGGCTCAAAAAGAACCACCCCACCATGCTAGGATATAGAAATAAGACCCACTAGCAACTACAAGGTATGCACACATGGTCTAAACATGACATCAGAAACCTCACATAAAGCATATACTCACAAACATGACTCCACATCAAGACTCCAGGTGATATCAACAAGGCTACACACTAGTGACTATAAGGGAAGAGTGTCATCACATAGCTTGGAATGGTTATCCTGGCAGGCCTCCATAGGCCCCGACCCCCATCTTGGATTATCCTGGTATCCTCTCCCAAACCCCCAACCCCATCCAAGTCTCATGCGAACCCAAACAATCCTTTCGTGAGGTTAAGGTTGTTGGTTTGCCATTCCAGGCCTTCCCATTGCATCCCGAGTCTGTACTAGCACTCAACCATGAGTGGGGTACAATTAATCTTTAATTAATGTTTAAGCTACTCAAACCCCTAATATATTTTTAGGTTATCACTTAATTATCCAACTTTCGAGGGGTTATCCTGCTAACCTCTTTGGGCGCGGCCCCCACTCGAAAGCCACTCTTCCTTCTGACACTACACAAAATTCCCAAAAGAACTCCAAGACAAAAGTACCAAAACCAACTTACAAAGGGAGTTCAAAATGACTAAGAAAACACTTGGTCACACAAGCCCTTGCATATAGGTTTAACCAACTGGTAAAATACAGTCTACTCACGAGACATGACAAAAAAGAAAAAAACAACATGAAATGTCTAATTTCCACATATAACTAAAGGACTTGCAATATAACTTAAATACAAAGACAATAAAAAACAAAACAACACCATCATTTATTACAAAATAAATATTTATTTTCTCTCATTCTAACTCACAACTGACCAAATTTTCTAAATTTCTAAGTTTCAAAATAAACCATTCATTAACAATAGTTTTCCAAAGTCAATAAAACTTCAAATCAATAATCACTAAATCCATATAAAATTCGAAAACCTCCATATACACATTAAATCATGTACATAAGTATATATAATTATACATATATATACATACATATACATATACATATACATATATACATATACATATACATATGTGTGTGTGTGTGTGTGTGTGTGTGTGTGTGTGTATTATTACATACATATACATATGTATATGTATGTATTAATGTATATATATATGTATGTATATGTATATTAATGTGTATATATATATATATATATATATATATATATGTATGTATGTATGTATGTATATGTACATGCATATATATATATATATATATATATATATATATATATATATATATATATATATATATATATATATATATATATATATATATATATATATATATATATATATATATATATATATATGTATGTATGTATGTATATGTACATGCATATATATATATACATTAATATACATATACATACATATATATATATATACATTAATACATAGATACACATGTATATGTTACATGTATATATGTATGTACACACACACACACACACACATATATATATGTGTGTGTGTGTGTGTCTATATATATATATATATATATATATATATATATATATATATATATATATATATATATATATATATGTATATATATATATATATGTATATATATATATATATGTATATATATATATATATATATATGTATGTATATACATATACATATACATGTGTATACATACATATATACATATATGTATATCTATGTATACATACATATATACATATATGTATATCTATGTATATGTATATGTATATGTATACATACATATATATATGTATATATATATTATATGTATGTATATACATATGTACACAACACACACACACACACACACACACACATATTAATATAAAAAATCATATATATTATAAATCTAATATTTTTTTCATCAAACTGAAATTTCCCATTTCTTATTTTCCAAAAATAATCTCCAAATATAATTTTCATTTAAATTTTTTATTTTTTTTTAAGCACAACCAATGGGAAGGGGGTGATGGGACCACGCGGCGGTCCACCCCACAGCCCGCGGCTCCTCATGGACTATGGGGGAGGGCCACGTTGTGGCTGCCCATAGCCCGTGGCTCCCCATGGCATGTGGGGAAGCCACAGCCAAGGTTGTGGCTCCCCACAACCATGGATGCCACGACTATGGGGAAGCCAGTCATGGCTCTCCACGAGGACACACCTCCCCCCTCCCCCCCAACCCCTCCAATCGCAATTTATAATTTTTTATTTTTCTTCTATTTTTTAGAAAACCATAACAACTAAAAAAAAAGAAAACATGCTCAGAACAAATAAACCCCCCCCCCCCCCCCCCCCCCCAAAAAAAAAAAAAAAAAGAAGTATAAATTAAAATTTTATTTCCCCCTTTTCTGTGATGCAAATAGAGAGAAGTAAAAAAAAATTACCAAACAAAAACTCAAAAACTAATAAACAACAAATCACCAAATTTTTAGACAAATAAGTTTTTCCCAAAGGCCAGCCCGAGGATCAATAATTCATTTTCTGAGACTCAACTGGAGAAATTTAAAAACAAACCAAACAAGAAATTTTCATTTACACAAACAAAATTTCAAACCCTTTCCTTCTTTCTTCAAAATTCTATAATAAATTACCCTTACTAAACATAACACACAAAAACACAAAGATTTCTTCAATTGCACTAAATTTCTAAAACAAAGGTGTGAAACTCCAACTTGTAATTGCTTTCCCGGAAGAGAAGTTTGGAGATGAGACCAAGCCTTCTACCCACAAAAACCCCTTCAACACAGGAAACAAATCCTCCAGCCAAAACCACTTCAAAACCAAAGAGTTAAGATTTTTTTCAAAATGCACAGCTCCAAAATAAAAATGAGAACTCCCTTATTTTGGAAAAAATCCCAAAATATAAAGGAATTTTCGCCTCAAATATCTTTTTAGGTCAAATTCATTTTTTTATGAAAATTTGAAAATCAATTTCTTTTTTTCAAACAATACATTTGCATTTATATATATATTTTAATTTTGAATTCATTTTTTCTCACATACTAAAAGAAACAATTTAAACATTTAAAATACATAAAGGTAAAAATGACTTTATCCTTTTTTTTTTTTAAACAAATGAAAAAAGGCATAATATAAATTTCACTAATAAATCAACAATCAATTTTAACTAACCAATTAAAATAATTAATTAATCTATTTAACCATAAAAGTGCCCTTAATCATTCATTTCTAATTTAATTTCATAAATGCAATATCCATTAATTATTAATAACCATAAGGTATTAATAATTAATTTCTCATTAAAAATCATAAGAAGAGAATAATTTAAATTCACAAATCCATAACACTCAACTCAACAAAACAAAGCAGAGACACGACCCACATACCAACATAAGGAAAGTTAACAGACGACTGACAATGCTCACTATCGAGCAAGGCTGGGGATGAAATTTAGGGCCTTAAGACTATCTCCTCTACTTCCATTGGATTAATTAGGTACGCTCAGACCTGTGGAACCAGGTGAAGTCAGTACCTCGTACCTGTAATTCCTGCATCACCGAACCACACATATACACACACACAGATATATATATATATATATATATATAGGGCCTTAAGACTATCTCCTCCACTTCCATTGGATTAATTAGGTACGCTCAGACTTGTGGAACCAGGTGAAGTCAGTACCTCGTACCTATAATTCCTGCATCACCGAACCACAGATACACACACACACACAGATATATATATATATATATATATATATATATATATATATATATATATATATATATATATATATATATATATATATATATATATATATATATATATATATATATATATATATATATATATATATATATTCAAACACGGTAGACACACTAGCGAAAGATAATCATGACGTTCCATGTTTCACCGAAGTGAGTGAAGGAAAATCATCTCCTCACACCCCATACACTTTCCACACATACATGATGACATATACATAACACATCTCATGCATAAAGTAAATATGTTAGTCCATGGTTAGTAACCCAATAAAATTAACATCTAATCATCAATAAGAAAATAAAGCATAAATAACATTCACTGAATCTCAAATCAAAGCATAAACCAACATAGCATAATATCTGAATAAAACATCACCACATAGAGTATCCACAAATCCACTAAAAGTCAATTGTGGTCAAAATAAGTATCTAAAAAGTCTGATCGAGGGAAGGGTACTACATCCTTCCCCCCAAAACTAGGCTTACTCCTGGAAGCCTAAAACATATATGGATAAATCTCTCTCATCTTTGCTGCATCCTCCCATGTAGCTGAGGTCTCATCATTTAGGTCCCATAGGACCCTTACCTGGTCAATGGTACGACCCCTGAGGGTCAAACCCCGACTCTGAAGAACGTGCATGGGCTCCATGGAAAGTTGTTCGTCCTTGACCTACAATGCGTTCCAATCAAGAACATGGATCACATCAGGATGATAAGGTCTAATAACAGAAACATGAAATACATCGTGGATGCAGGATAGGCTCGGTGGCAAGGCAAGACGACAAGCAATAGACAAGCAACAGGTCCTATCCTCTCAAGGATCTCAAAAGGGCCAACAAAGTGAGGCACCAACTTAGAACCCTTTCCATAACGGATTGCTCTTTCATGTACACACTCTCAAGAATATGGTCCTATACACACCTTGTCCTCTAATCGATCCCAGCTCAAAGGAGTACGACAAGGATGACCATACAATGTCTAGAAGGGAGACATACCTATGGAGCTATGATATCCATTTGTATAAGCAAATTTCACAATATAAAGATAGTCCTCCCAGCGCGACTGCTGGTTCATAACATACATGTGAAGCATGTCCTCCAAAATCTGATTCACGTGCTTAGTCTGACCATTGGTCTCTGGGTGATAAGCTCAACTATAGTTCAACGGGGTCCCTAAAGCATGCTGAAGTGAGGTCCACAATGCTAAAGTAAAGACATGATCCCTATCTGAGATGATCTGCCTAGGAATCCCATGTAGCCTCACCACATCTTCCAAGAAAACTCGTGCCACCACTGCTGCTGTATAAGAAGATCGAATAGGAACAAAATGAGAAACTTTGGTCAATCTGTCAACAATGACCATGATGGTGTCATGACAACGCAAAGAAACCAACAATCCAACCATGAAACCCATGGAAATGATGTCCCTTTCCAATTCGGTACCAAATTAGGCTGTAAAAGCCCTGCAAGGTGCTGATACTCTGCCTTAACCCATTGACACTCCAAAGAATTCGACACAAAATCAGTAATGTCACATTTCATGCCAGCCTACTGATATATCTGTCTCAGATCTGCATGCATATTCTTGACACTAGGATGTGTTGAGTAAGGTGCATGATGGGCCTCAGTCACGATCAAAGTACGAAGTCCATCTAATGGAGGTACATAGATCTGCCCAAGATGTCGAAGAAGACCATCTGCTTCAAGGTTATATCTTGAATATCTACCCTTTAATGGTCTTCCAGTCTTAGTCACGACTCTAACCTCCTGATACCAGGTGTCCCGTGGAAGAATCCCAAGGATTCTCTCTCTCAAATCCATAGCCTATATTTTGAGATCCCCCCCGAAAAAAATTGTAATTGGAAAACAAAAAAAGACATTTGTGGTGCAATCACCGGTTGGGAGGGACCTCAAAGAGATCAATCCAGACCGGTTAGTAAGAGTAAACACAATGAAAACAAGAGGACATGATGGAGGCAATGCAAAACTGAATGAATTAGATAATGAAAATTGATTACAGATAACTGGTAACATCCAAGTTACAAGATTCAGCTTGCTGGCCTGCTACATACATGCTCAATTATAGAATGAGTCAACTCTAGACCTCTGAATCTTAGGATATATCTTCTATGTTCTATCTAATTTATGATGCTAAATTACATTGATTTATATGGTCTAGAGGGATCTGGTCAGCCCAAGAGGGATAAAATGCCAAAGAACAAGATCAAATGTGTAAAACACCAGGTTGGCCTCTGCAAAAGAGATTCCTCCATAAAATCCAAAAGATGAAGTGCGGATCAAAGGGAAGGTCGGTCACATGCCAAGGAACATTGGAATCAATGAACCGGGGCTCCGCAAGCTACATAAAGGATCCACAAGATTCACCAACAACAAATAGGTCCAAGTGGTTCTGATACCAGAAAACTATCTCAGGATCGATAACTTGCCGGTAAATGATCCAAATGCTCCATGTTTTAGTAATAAGGAAGATAATCATGTCTTCATGCAAAATACAGCTCCGCAAGATCCGGTGAGCAAATGCAAGAAAATGCAGAAAGGAATGCTGAAACTGCAAAACATAAAACAAATCGAAAAGAAATGTTTTTGGTTGATGCAAGATAGCCAAGAACCAGGGATGCTCCTGCATCAGACATCCAAGGTTGTTTAAAAAGTAAGTCGCTCACTTTGCTAGGGTCAGAGGAAAACCAAGGCGGTCCACCTCTGCTTGAGAGATCCAAGATGAATCTTCAACTGGTCTGTTCTTCCACTTCATAAGATACTCCTTATACTGATTGCTTTGGGTGCTACGCCCAATCCTACTGTCCAAATGTCTTCAATCTGACCCGATTCCTTCCGAGGCGACTGTTTTTTCTAAGTTTTCAATACTGGCTTCGCTAAATTGTGATTCATGATACTGATGTAGATCTGTAATGTTGAATATAGGTGAAATACTCAAACTATTTGGTAGCTCTACTTCATATGCATTTCTAGAACTGAACTTCCTCAAGATCTTACAAGGTCCAAACTTCCTCATCTGCAACTTGTTATAGGTTCCAACTAGAAATCTTTCTTTTCTTAGATACACCATCACTTCCTCACCAACTTTAAATTCCTTATGTCTCCTCTTCTCATATGCTTTCTCCTTATGCTTACTGTTCATATCCTCCAAATGCTGCTTAACCCGAATATGTAAGGTCGTCATGTGATCTGCAAACTCTTCTGCTTTTGCACTCCTCTTTTCTTTATTACTGATATTTCTCAATTTTGATATACCTCTAGGGTGTGCTCGGGTAAAAATCTCAAAAGGTGTTCTTCTAGTACTCCTGTTCACTCAATTATTGTAGGAAAACTCTGCTTGTGCAAGAATCAAATCCCAACTTTTGGTTTTATCTCCGACTAAGAATATGAACAAATTTCCCAAACTCCGGTTTACTACCTCTGTATGTCCATCCATATGTGGGTGAAAAACAGAACTGAACTTCAAATCTTTCTTCATCTTCTTCCAAAGTGTTTTCCATAAATAACCAACAAACTTAGTGTCTCTATCTAAAACTCTGCTCTTAGGTAATCCATGTAATCTCACTACCTCCTTGAAAAATAAGTTAGCTATATGCACTGCATCTGATGTCTTTCTACAAGGTATGAAATGAGCCATCTTCAAGAATCTATCCACCACCGCAAATATAGAATCATTTCCTCTTTGTGTCTTAGGTAATCCAAGTATGAAATCCATGCTTATGTCTTCCCAAGGTCTCTTTGGTACTGTCAAAGGCTTATATAATCCCACATTCTGACTACTACCTTTTGCAACTTGACAAAGTCTACAACTCTGCACAAATTTCCTAACATCCTTATGAATATGAGGCCAAAAGTAATGTTCACTCACCAATGCTATTGTTTTGTCAACACCAAAGTGTTTGGTTAATCCTCCACTATGCTTCTCTTTTATCAGATTCTCCCTCCTAGAACTCTTAGGTATACACAACTAAACTCCTCTGAATAACATCCCATCCTAAATGAGGTAATCCAACCGTTTGCTTCTATCTACCATAACCGGTTGTCTAAATGCTTTCCAAGGTTCTACAAAATCTAGGTCATCATCATACAAGGTCTTCAACTCTTCAAATCCTAATACTGTCACTCTCATCTATGTCAGCAAATTCCTTCTTCTACTTAATTCATCAACAACTTTTTTTGACTTTCCACTTCTATGCTTCAACACAAAGGTGTAACTCTGCAAGAATTCTACCCATCTCATATGTCTTTGATTCAACTTACTTTGACTGTTCAATTACTGCAAGGCTTGATGGTCAGTATACAACACAAATTCCTTAGGAAACAGGTAATGTCTCCATTTCTTCAAGGCTTGAACTATGGCATAAAATTTCTGATCATACACTGAATATCTTCTCCAGGCATCATTCAACTTCTCACTGAAATAAGCTACTTCTCTCCCTTCCTGACTCAATACTGCTCCAATTGTGTTCCCACTGACATCACAGTCCACTTGAAATACTTTTTTGAATTCTGGTAAAGCTAACATAGGTTGTTTGGTGACCTTCTTCTTTAGAAATTCAAAACTCTTATTTGCTTCGGTGGTCCACTTGAATTCTTCCCCATCTCCTCTCATTGTCTCAGTCATAAGACTACAAATTGAACTAAAATTTCTGATAAACTTCCAGTAGAAACTAGCCAATCCATGAAATGATCTAACCTCTCCAATTCTTTCTGGTGTAGGCCATTTATCAATTGCTCTTACCTTCTCAGGGTCCATCTTCAATCCATATGCAGATATCACAAATCCCAAATAGACTAACTCTTCTTTCATGAAACAACACTTCTTTAGATTTATCAACAACTTCTCTTCTCTCAACCTCTGCAAAACTTGTCTTAAATGCAACAAATGCTCCTTTTTTGTCTTACTGAAAATCAGAATGTCATTCAAATATACAATAACAAACTTACCCAAGAAATTCTTCTATACCTCATTCATCAACCTCATGAAAGTACTCAGTGCATTAGTCAACCCAAAAGGCATCACCAACCATTCATACAATCCTTCATTAGTCTTGAATGTTGTCTTCCACTCATCTCCTTCTTTGATTATGATACGATGATATCCACTATTTGGGTTATATCTTTGTGTAGTATTTGGCTCCACTCAAACAATCCATTATGTCATCCATCCTAGGTAAAGGAAACTGGTACTTCACTGTGATCTTGTTTATTGCTATGGAATCGGTACACATCCTCAATTCTCCATTCTTCTTAGGTGCTAACACTGCTAGTACTGCACAAGGGCTCAAACTTTCTTTGATCAAACCTTTCTTTAACAACTCCTGCACTTGTATATTCAACTCCTCATTCTCTGTCGGTGTCATCCAGTGTGCAACTTTGTTAGGCAAACTAGCTTCGGGAATCAAGTCCATGCAATGACTGATACTCCTCACAGGTGGTAATCCATCAGGCACATTATCTGAAATGATGTCTTCATACTCTATCAGCAACACTTTTATCTCCTCTGGTTTTTCTTCTTCAGGCTCTGGATTCTCAGCCTTCTTAGGAACTAAGGCAAAACACACATTTTCATGTCTTATTCCATCCAGGAATTTCCTTCCATCCACCAAACAGATTCTAGCATTCGTACAAACTTCACACTTCAAGGGTTCCTCCAAGGGTAACAAGGTTTGTTTCATCCCATTCGCTACAATAGTGTATATGTTCTTTCTTCCATCATGTATTTCCTGTCTATCAAACTGCCAAGGTCTACTCAACAAAAGGTGACAAATATCCATAGGCATAATATAACACAAAACTTCATCATTGATAATTCCCAATTTTCAATCTTACCAAGCATTTCTCAATTACTTACAACTTATGATCATCCTGAATCCATGCTATCTGATAAGGCTTAGGGTGTTTTAATCTTTCCAACTTCAATTTATTCACCATTTCTTCTGAAATAAGATTATTCAAACTACCACTATCAATAACTACTTTACAAAACTTACTAGATGCCTTACATCTTGTCTTGACCAAATTTTGCCTCTACAAGGGCTCTTCATCCTCTCTGGTATGACAAAAAGCTCTCCTCATCATCAATAGTTCTCCATCCTTCGATTTGTTAGTTGATCTGGTGCGGCTTTCTTCTACCAATGTTGTTCAGCCAGTGTTCTCTGTCTTCTTACATTAGAAATCATGATGTCCTTCTCCTCCACATTTAAAGCAAGTTCCTCTAAACACTTTCTTATATTGTCTTCTGTCATCTTTTCCAAAATCCTCATTCTAGTAGGCATCAGGTTCTCTCCTTCCGTAGAAATTTCTTTCTTCCTTTCAGTATGAACTACCTTCTTTGCTTACTTCCTTGTCCTTGTTTTGATCTGTATAGGTTCCTCTTCTTGCATTTCATTCTGCATGGGATCACAATGCTCATCTTTTCCAAGGCCAAAGCTAACATGGTGTTATCTCTCTTATTACGTGATTGAGTACATTGGACAATAACAAAAATAATCAATTCATTCATCCTGCATGATAAGTTAGTTTATCTCAAGTAACCATTGCATACCAAGACATCATTCATATAAAGCATAAACTCATTCATTCATTTAGTAAAATCATTGCATGACATTCATTTAATCTCAAAACACATAAGGTATCACCATCACATTGCATTGCATCCATCTCATATTGACATGCATGAGAAAATCATAAAAATATCATAAACATAGAAAACATTGCATTGCATCCATCTCATATTGACATGCATGAGAAAATCATAAAAATATCATAAACATAGAAAGTATTGCATTGCACATACATCACATAGAAGTTATAAGCATCACCATACATATTTGCACGCATCATGTAAATACTGCATCATCATATATCCATCATCTAGAATTCATAAGCATATAGAAATTAAAGCATACATTAAGCATACATCATGAAAGTAAACTGCACATTATAATCATATATCAAATAGAATGCATCCATCATCTCATAGGTCATATAGAGCAAATAGGATCAACTGCATATCATATCATCAAAACAAGATCAATGTCCAAGGTACAATGATATCACAACATATATGAGATACATCACAAATATACTTCACAGGAATCATCAATATCTCATCACAAAAAGGTGTATATATAAATAGATCAATGTCCCATATCAGTGTGACCACTCGGACGTGGAGCAAAACTTTGTCCTGATGCGACAGGTAGAGTAGCACCAGTTGGTACCCCTGTACCTGACTCCCCACCTAAGGGAGCTCTCTGAAGTGGCCCTGTCACTCCTCGACTCTCAGTCTGACTCTGTCCCGATCTCCTGCTCAGCTGTGAGAATCCTGGAGCCCTTTGATTAGGAGGAACAATAGTAAAGTATAAGGTCTTGTAATACTTAGCCTCTCGAATCCCTTGACGCATCATCTTCAGGGCATTTTTCCTTGAAGAAGACTGTCCTAACAACTGTACCTGTGACTTGGCCTGCCAACACCTATCCCTAGCTGCATCTCTCTCGACTAGGAGAGAAGCCATTTGAGGATCTAAATGGGCCATCTGAGAGTCTCTCTCTGCTAATCGAGTCTCTAGCTGCTGAACCTGAGCTTGTAAGTCCGTAATCTGAGCCTGCTGCTAATGAGACGACATCCTAATAAGGATCCGTCGAGGTCCCTCTGCCTGTGGCTGCTCAGCCCGTGATACTATCATAGGTACCTACTCAACCGGGGGTACCTCCTACTCTGGAACCTGATGTCCCTGATCCCTGGGACCTGATCTCTTGCATCTGACCACTCGGTCCATCCAATCTGTATATACATCTCTAGCAGATCTTGAACTACTAGCTCCCGGTGTGCCTGTCGCTGCTGTAGCCATTGCTCGACCATCTCCCTCATCATCATCTCCCCCATCCCCCCAATCATCATCTCCTCCATCATCATCCCCAACACCATAATCTCTTGCATCTCCTCCATATCCATCTCCATCTCCGCTATCTTCTCTGTCTCTACCATCCCTTCGTCGTCTAGGAGCTCTGCGTCGTGGCCTCTCATCATCCTCATCTAACACTGACTCTGGCTCATCCGGATATGTCAGCCTCGGAAACCTGTGTACAATACAATGCATGATATACTCATGTGTCATCTCGCTATCCATCACACCTGGAAGATAATCCCAATCCATAGGCCCCAATGATCGATACTCGGCGCAGGCATGGTCATATGAAATAGAAGGCCCCCAAGTAGCCACATCCAATCTTCGACGAGCATAATGAGCTATACCCTGCAGTATCCCATGTATCTTGCCATACTGTCTCAACACCCTCATACAAGGGAATCACTCGATGACATAAGGTGTCAAGCTAATCAGATATCGTGTCATGAATACATATGGCATCTCCAATGCATCCTCAGGCCAAATATCGCAGTCCCTGTATGGCCTCCATATCATAGTATCTAGGTCATCCAAGGTTCGTCTCCAGTACTCTAATTTTCCTAGCTTTCGCTGGACAATGACACTGGGATACCACTCTGCCTAAGGCCTCCCTACAGGCCTATCTCTGTCAGTCAATGGTCATGTGATAGGTAAATTCTCCCAGGCCCATATCTGAAGCACAGTCACCCCTGCTGCTAATGCAGTTGATCCCTGATACACAACTCGATGCAAGTCATGATATAAGTGTGCTAACATACATGACCCCCATGAAAATCGGGTCCCCTCTATCACCATTTGTTCAAGCAGACGACCCCATCCAACAGATAATCCCTTTGACCTGTGATCAGGACAAAGGAAGCCGCCAATAAATCTAGCAAGTACAGTCGGCAACGTGGCATACCCTAGCTCTAACATCTCCTGCCATGCAATATCGTACCTACTTATCTCATCATCCTCAAACATGCGACAAAGTGCCTCAATCCCACCCCGCTCGCTGAGATCATAGTATACTAAATCACCCATCACAGGGATACGCAAAATTCGGTAGACATCCTCGGGTGTCACTGTCATCTCTCTAGTTGGCAAGTGAAACGTGTTAAGTTCACTATGCCAGTGCTCTGCTAAAGCTGTCAGTAATCCCCAGTTTATCAAAGGCCAGGGCATGTCAAGAAGGGAAGCTAAACTGCACCTGCCAATGTGGTCTCGCTCTGCCTAGCTAAGGCGGGGTATCAACATCCATGTCTTCGAGAAATGTTCTCGAGACTGAAGAACGGAAAAGTGCTCCTGCAATCAAATCAGCTCATCATATTAGTTTCTTGATTTATCTATCTATCAAATCTATTTATCTATCAGTCGATTTTACTCAATTGAGATTTTTATCAAATCTCGTTGGGCCCCTATCAATGATGCTCATCTATCATGAGGTCACTATCAAATTTCTCTCATCTCGCGCGTGCATCGAGATAATCAGAACTGATCATCAAATTTATCAATCAGGAGCATTTAATCAAAAATCAAATCAAATCTTACCCTTTCAAAAATCGAAAAACAAAAATCAAATCCAATTGACAGCAAATTTGATGAATCAACACATCGAAAAATCAAATCAACGCATCAAAATCGAAAAAATCAAATCAACTCATCAAAATCGAAAAAAAATCATCAACCAATCGTCAAATCAAAATCGAAAAAAACACGAAAAATCATCAACCAATCGTCAAATCGAAAAATCAAATCAATGCATCAAAATTGGAAAAATCGTCAAAATCGAAAAACCAAAAAAATCGAAAAAAGTCACCAAAACATCAAAACCGACAAAAAAATAAAAATAAAATAAAATAAAATTTCTAAGCCCCGGATTGGCGCCGGCGGCGCTACCCGCGGCGCCCAAGGTGGTGTAGGCCATGCCACCCGCGGCGCTCGCAGCGCCTGCGGTGGTGGCCACCGCCGGGCCTCCACCACCGTCTCCCGCCCAAATTTTTCAAAAAAAACAATTTTTTTAATGTATTTTTAAAAATAAAATAAAAATGCTTGAATAATAAATAATATTTTTTTGGGTTCAAAGTGAAATTTAAAAAAAAAAAAAACCAAAAAAACCCATTTCACTTTTCAAAAAATCCATCTCAAAAATGCAATTTTTTTTCCAACCCATCTGACGAAAATGCTAAAAATGATTTTTTATGTTAATAGCTAAAATTTTCAAAAATCAACTAAAATCAACAAAGCTGGGTTTTCTCGAAGTATGTACCGATGGACCGTATGCCGGAGGACGCTCATATCGCCGAACTCGCTCGAACCTATGTTGGTGGTACGGGATCGCCATTTCCTTCCTCTAGAGCAATTTTTCTCCAACAACTGCAGTGCACAAATGAAGAGTGGAAAAAAGAATTCACCTTTTTAAACTCATAATGGGGCATTTAAGTGAGATTTTTATTCCTCATTGTTAATCATCTAATCAACTAATCAACCTGGCAGGGCAATATTTTCAAATTTCTTATCGGGAAATGAATCGGATTGACTCTAAAAATCGGAAAATCATTAAAATCTATAAATCGAAAAAAATCTCAAAAATTTCAAAAATTTAGAAAAATCTAAAAAATTTCAAAAAAATCAAAAAATCACGAAAAATTCAAAATCATTCAAAAATTATCCGATTCATCTCCCGAGGGGGTATCCTCGCATCGATATCTATCAATCAGCGTCTAGGGCATGATATCGAGATTTATCATCTCCAAATTCGAATCGGCATCATATCGAGATTTATCATCTCCAAAAATTGAATCAACATCATATCAAGATTTATCATCTCCAAATCAAATCAGTATCACATCGAAACCAAATCCGCATCAAATCAAGATCGAATCTGCATCCTATCGGAATCGAAATCAGCAACATCATCAATCAAGTTTTCTTTGAACCAACGCGTCGTCACACATCACTTCAAAGAGGGGCAAAATGTATACACCTAAAAATGGCCTGAAGATAGTTAATTAAATACGCAGTTATTTGATTAATTCCCCTTCCCAATTAATTGAATTCACAAGCAATTTAATTAATTTCTCTATTCATCTACTAGTAAATAAATCTAAATGATTTATTTATATAGTTCATCTCACATCCCCCTTTGATTAATTAATTCTAAATTAATTAATGTCTCCCCATATTAATCAATTCTTCTAATCCCTAATTAAGATTAACAAACTCAAGTTTGTTGAGATTAATTACCATTTTCCAATTATTTGAATTTCTAAATTCAAATGAGCACATGGCTCCTAACTTTAAAAAACCCAACCTAACCATCCCCTAACTTAACCCATTCAATCTAATCTTGGGTCTAACTAACCCTATCCTATCTTGCACATCCTAACCTCCTTATCCTAACCTCTCATGGTGTGGATATTCTCTCCTTGAGACACATGGCACTTTTGCCACATGTCTCCTCTCTTGGACACTTACCCTCTCATGAGCAAGGCTCCTTGACACTTGTCACCACAGAGATGACAAGTGTCCCTTCCTCCAACCTCTTCTCCAACTTCCTCAATCTTGGCCCTTGATATCTTCAGATCGAATCTGGACCATCGATTCCTACCACCTCAACTTTGGCCTTGGAATTCCTATAAATACCCCTCATTTTGGAGCAATAAGGAGCCCATCTCATATCAATTTAGGCATCATTACTATACGCAATTTGCATTTCAATTATCTAGTAATTAGATTTGGAATTGATCATAGCATGTTAATCTAGTTTCTTACATCATGCATTTCATATCATCTCCATAGTCAATCATGATCAAATAGCTACTCAACTCTTGAATTGCCACTTTGGAGGTCATTGCTCTGCTGAGAGCCCATCAATCCAACACCTTCAAGGTCCTCAAGAATAGAGGAAAATGGGACATTTCAAGGAAGGCTTATGGTTTGCATCTTTGATTTAGTTTTCAATTAAGCTTTTCAATTATATTACATTGTCTCATTATATGTGTATGCCTTCTTACTAACCACATTTTTAGCATCACAATTATAACTACCTTCTTTTGGCCTTTGAGAAACTCCATTCGTCAGAACTTTGTACAAGTTGGCCAACTTATGTTAGTTGTTAAAATTACCGATAAAGTTCTAAAACATTCAATATAGCATTTGCCCCTATCGGTAAGTTGTGTGTCTTTTAGAAAACACCGATCTATTTCACTTCAAAACCCTTTGCTCATTGTTCTCCTTGTCGGAATTTTGTAATATTCAGGCAACTTGTACAACTTATGCAAGAGCCCGATCCGATAATGTCTTCACTAGCCTTTTTTTTTTGAATGGTTCCCTCTTCCTCAGTGATTTGAATGACTTTGGAAACTATGCAAAAAGTCAGTCAATGGACTTTCATCAACATTTGAATAGCTTCATAACTCCGCAGCAAACTGGCAACCTTACCTTGAACACAAAGTTGCCAATAGAGTTTTATTCACCAAAAGATTACATCATTGGAAAGGCATAGCATGCATACACTTAAGTATGACAAAAAAGATATGCACCCTTTCATGTCCTCCTATGAGTGTATTATGAATCTTGAACTTTCCTTGATCAGGTTCACACCTCTTCATTGGATCTTTGACTTTCTTTTGCTTGGTTGCTTGTACCTAATAAGAGGATTTTGACTTTGGATTTCCTTAATAAAAATTATGTGTCAAAATGATGAAAACATGTATTCTCTATTGCTTTTATACAAAGGTATCTCATATAGTACATAGATGACTTGTTATAAGGTTATAATGTCTGACAACACTCATTGTTTTGATGCTAAAAGTTTAAATTTTGTCGTGTCAAAACTAGGCTAACACATTGTTGTGAGATCACATTTCTTTGAGGCATTTTATTAAAATGGTCCCATGCCCTGGCTATACTCATTTTGAGCATATCATGTAATCATTATAAATGTATCTTGCAATCATACATTTTGTGTGATAATATCGCTTTAAAGCATTATATCAAAAAGCTACATTCTATTCAAGTCTTTTGGAGATACCTGCAATTTTTTTGGAAAAGAACATCTAGATGACTAACCATAGTTCTAAATGAGAATCCATGATGACTAACTAGATCTAGAAGAGATCCATGATGAATTCACGTTCCAATGCGTGAGCTTTTGTAAGTTTTGATAAATCATTGATTAAAGTCATTTTTTTTTCTAATTTCCTTTGATTTTTGCTAACCATCATCTAACAACGGTGTAGATGTAGCATATCAAGGAGGATTTCTAACAAATCATTTGCAGGTTTCTCAAGGTATAAACTTGGCAATAATTTCTCTAGAACTTTTAATTGTGCAAATTTATCAATCATAGGACAAGCAATTTTGTTTTGTGTAACAAATGAGTTAAAAGGAACAATCACTTTGCTATTTTCGGGTTTTAAAAAGAACAATCGCATTGTCATTTTTGCTACAAATTGGTTTTATAAAAAGAACTCACATTTTGCAATGAGGCATTAAAAAGAGAAACTGTTTGTTGTGATTGGCATATTGGTGCATTCTGTGCAAAATCCTGAAGTATCACGAAGGTATCCTCTCCTCTTTGTTGGGTGCAAGAGAAACCACAATATTTCTTTAGCGAGCCTACCTCCTAATGCATTACACTTGTGAGAGGGAACAACTCAAGTGGAACTCTTTTAGTCCTCTATATAAATAATCGTCGGGGTGACGAAAGTCTCAACCACCTAGTGTCGTTGTTCTATGTCGACGAATGTCTCCTCTAGTATCCTTGTGATGTGCTAAACCCTTATTCTAAGGGTTGGGAAGCCTCTTAATTGAATGTACAACTACATGTATAGACACGAGTAATACCCCAAAAGATGACTAAACACTTCATTCTAGAAGGCCAAAAATCCATTTTGCTTGCTAGTGTAGGAGGTCGACCTTCGGAGCCACCCCACACGTACTATTCATTGTCAAGATAGATGTCCCTTAGTTCATAAGGTCTTTGAATCTTTGAGGTATGAGATTTTGGTGTGCTTGATAAGTGTGTACCATGTAAGGGGGAGTCAGTGCCATCAAAATCTCTATTTGTCCACTTTGTCTACAATATATGGAGTAATCGAAGTGGGGAATCAACAAGTAGTATCCTCTTTCCAACCTAAGTTATATTTTTTCAAGTGCTTGCAATTGTTGAAACTTGTTATGTTCAAATCGGGGCTAATATAGGTCCCCATTTATCTCATGCTTGTTAAAGTGTCAAACTTGGCCAATGTGTTTTATTGTTTGATATCTCTTGCCAAGAGAATAAATTCCAAATTGGACTGAAACATACATGTTTGTTATCATAAATTTTCAAATGTGTCATATTCAAATTTCTCTAAGTATCCCAAGAAGTCTATTTACCGCAAAATTAAGAATAAGAAACCTAGCCAAAAGGAGATCTTAATGAAGAGAAGCTTTCTCTATAAAAACCATGACATCTTATTAAAATACCACATATTCCTACATAGATATCATGACTTCCTCCATGGTTTTGCAGATGAGTTTGAACTAGAGCCTTTAAGAATAGTAGCCCATAACCAAAGAATAGGCTTGTCTCAATCCCTAAATGGAAATAATCGTATCCCGATGTCTCATCTCCCCAATCCATAAATCACCTATCGGTAGCCTGTCACCCCCATCATTCACTATTAGCTCATTTTCCTACCATCTTCTTCCAAATCCCAGCTTTCATGATCCATGTGGACTTAGTGCAATCATCCAAAATCGACCTTATACTCCAAATCTATCAAATTGCATCCAATCATCATCATCCCTAAACCAAGATTGAAACATTGAAAATGTTACTCTAGATCTTTTCATCCTTTGAAAATTCCTAGTTAGCATAGTGCTTGAGAAACTATCTATCTCAAGTATTGTTCCTAATTATCTTTAATCATTTAGGATTGATCCAAACCCTTATCTGCATCTGACTTTACTTACAAACTTAGACTATCCTAAGTTAGCAAAGACCTAATCCAAATCCAATCTTCATCAAAGGATCTAGATTCAACCTAGCTAGGTTTCTATCATGCTTTATAGCCAAATCATTGAGCCCTACACCTTATCTAATTTTTCTTTGAAACTTTGGCTATTCCAAGTGAGAAAAGATTTTAATCCAATTAAATCTAACCTAATCCTAATCAAAGGACCAAGGTTCAATCCAATCCAATCCAACTCTAAGGTTTGACTTTTTCCAATCAAAGCACTAAGTCCTAACTCCACATCTCATATCAATTCCTTTAGCATTTCCACCTCCAACCATCCTTCCGCTCTCACCATTTTGAAGTCACCCTTGTATGGTCTTGACACACACTCAACAGAAAAAGATGGTTGCCCAAAGAGATACACTATCCGATCCTAATTTATATTTTGAACATGAAATTCAAGAGGAAGAAGTCTTTGTAGACCAACTTGGACATTCACCTCATCTACAAACTTTTGTGGATGATCCATTTAACCAATAAATGATGCACCTAATATCTTCCTAGCAGATCTCATAAAGTATGGGGTAAGACTGTTGGCTGAATTTGATAGGACCATCCTTGATACACCAATGGTAGGAGGCTTCACCGAAAGGCCCATTCTTAACACCCTCATCAATCCTCAACCAAACACTTCCATACCTCCAAGAACTACTAATCCTACCATCCCACCACCCATGACATCTGTACCTTTGATCAATGCAGTCCAATACATCAACACAATCATTCCACCCATTAGCATCACACCCATTTCATGACCTCCAACCACTTCACAAGCAACCACGTCTTCGTACCAATACATTGGTGGTAACATTCTGCTAGTGTCTTCTCATATCCCATACATCCCTAATTCCAATTGTGGTTCCCACCATATTCCATACCAAAATATTGACACATCCTCAACACCTAACCTAGCAAAAGATCTTCAGGACATGAGGAATATGATTAAGACCTTAAAAGAAGGGACTTGCAAAAAAACCTACACCTTTGAAAAAATATGTCGTTTTCCTTTTGACTTTTCACTCTTAGTGGCACCCTATCCACCGGGCTTTAAATTTCCTAAATTTGATAAATACAATGGCAAAGGAGACACCCGTGAACACATCAAAGAATTCTATATAGCTTGTCAAGAGGTCTCCTATATTGATGTATATCTTCGAAGACTTTTTCCTAAAAGTCTAGGTGGACCCGCCCTTGCTTGGTTTTTTGGTTTGCCTCATGGATCAATCCCATCAATTACAAACCTTATTGAGAAATTTGTGACTCATTATGAGTACAAAATTGAAAACGATTCGTCTATGATGACCTATGCAATACTAAACAAATAAATGGGGAAACCTTTGCCAACTTTCTACAAATATAGTGCCATCTCATCAAAAAATTCCCTTGGGATATTCCAAAATCCTTTCAAGTGGAATTATTTCAATGTAACCATGTACCTGAAATGTCTCATCCTTTGAGATGCCAATGTCTAGAGAGTTTTGAAGAGGTCACCAAGAAAGGGCTAACCCTAGAGAGAGTACTCCTTGAACAAGATGTTGTTAATCCCTACCAAAAAGATTCACAAGGATTGTTGTATAATGGTAAATCTAAGTATTGGTCAAAGAATAAAAATTTCATCAATGGCGAAGTGACCAATGCTAAACAAGTACAAGCTATAACCATACTATCTCATCCACCCAACAAAAATAAGTAATTGAGCAACCAATCCAATACACAAAATCAAACCCAACCCCGTAACACCATCTCCATTCTTGGTTGTCCATCCCATCCAAACAATCAATCTCAGCAAGGGTACACCCCGCTTGTTGAGCTCATAAAGGTGGTCTTCAAAAAACTTGTCCAAGCCAATGCAGTGGTTTTTCCTATGACCCGTCCCTTTGATGATAATCAACCCAAACCCCAATGGTACAATGAAAATGAGTATTGTGATTACCATCGTGTCTGAGCTCATACCACTAGAAAGTGCATGAGGCTAAAAAATTCCATTTAGGACCTTATTGACAAGGGTGATATTGAAATTATGGACAAAACACCAACACCAATGACAAGTTCAAAATGTACCAAGACCCTTTCCCTAAACATGACAAAGAGAAAGATTCATCATCTCATGCAGTTTATCATGACTACACCAACACCATCATAAGATTTGACTCCCTTGTAGATCATATCAAACCCTCAGAATGTGATGTCAACACTATAACCATTCAGGGAGCCGATTCCAAACCTACACCTTGTAAGGGAAGGCTAATCGCATAGGGTGTCCCTACCTCTTCATCATCCAACAACCCACCTTAGAGAAAGATAGTCATTCAAGGATCCTCTCTTTCATATCCAACCCCTTTTAACAACTGCAATGTAACCACCAAAAAAGAAAGGGTAACTATCTAAGGTGCTTTGCTTCCATCTTCTTCTTCCGTACCATCCACCTCACGATATAATATTCTTGATCACCTCGATAAGATGCCTGCACAAATATCCATCTTGGATTTCCTCAAAACCTCACATGTTCACAATGAAGTCCTCGAGCATGCATTATTGGCCTTAAAGCATACTAGATAATATCAACACCACATAGTTTCAAGCCTTAACCGGTAACCTCACAGTGCAACATCGCCTCATATTTTCCTCAAAAGATGTTTCCTTCAATGAACCCTCACACAACAAACCCCTCCATATTGAGGCCATTGTACAAAAACACAAAATCAAGAGGGTCCTTATAGATGGTGGATCTAGCTTGAACCTATGTACATGTAAGTTAATCAAGCAGTCGAGATTCTTTGAAGACCTTGCGGACCTTATAGGAAAATCAAAATCAAGGCATATGATGATGCTGAAAGAGTATCTAAAGGCACCATTAAGCTTCCACTTCAAGTTGGCCCAGCCACAGTTGACACAACATGTCAAGTCTTGAATCTTTATCTCCCATACAACATCCTTCTTGGCCATCCATGGATCTATTCCATTTAAGTCATCCCCTCGACATACCATCAATGCTTAAAGTTTCCCTACAATGGTCGAGAGGTCACCATCCTCACAAATTCCCAACCTTTCCATTATTGCAAGTTGCTCGAGGGGAAACACATCCACCATTGCCCACTTGGTTCCACCACTCTCACATCATCCACCACTCATCCCTCTAATCCTTCCACCTCAAATACTACTCCACCTGAGATCAAGGACAAGATAATTGACAAAGGTTATGGAGAGTATAGTCTACAAAATTCACTATATGTGGGGCACATATCTCAAATCATATGGTAGACCAAAAGAAATTGAGATTTGAAAGAAACCTACCATCCAATGCAAAAAGAAAATCTTCCAACAATGGGGTCCTTTAGATGCAGAAAACATGGAAATAGATGTAACCTCTTGGTTATTTCGAGAAGAAGATGATCCAATATATATTCCTAGAGAGAAGTACCCTAAAGCTTTTGCTATGGCAGACAAGATGGGCTACAAAGGAGATGGCCTTAGACCTACAAAACAAGGAAGAAAAGATCCCATTGCACCCATGTCACACAAACATAACAGAGGCTTGGGTTAGTCTCCTGTACCTAAGGTTACAATCACTGGTATTTAGACCGCCTAAAATTTTGATGTCGAAGACTCTGACAACGAGGAGTTCTATGAAAGTGCCTTATGAGTACCTTGATGACTTTTTCTCTGAAACCTATATCATGATCATAAACTTATCCATCCCTAACAACCTCCTTCTTGTTTACCCTGAACTAATACATTGAGACCAACAAGGACCTTCGTCTATTGAAATGTGCGTAGATGATAATACCATCCTGGCACTCTTAGAGACACAAGACCTTGAGGATCACACAACAGTTCATGACATTTAGTTACATCCAAACACGTACTTTGGCAATCAAGTCAACTCCCCTAGTTATAAAATTGAAAATGAAAATAAAAATTAAGTCCCTTGGTGAAAACCTCCATGAGGCACCATTGGACAATACAAAAGTAAAAATAAAAGATGTATCATGTAGTGAAAACCTGCAAAAGGTGCTAGAGGACGAGAGAATTGACTTGTTGCTCATGGTACTTCCTCCTTACATAATATCCATGTTGATATAAGAAACTAAACAAGTCAAACTTGGCACTCCTAAAAATCCTAAAAACACATTCATGACAAAAACTCTAAATGATCAGGAGCGATAGAATACCCTAGCCTTCCAGCAAGATTCAAAGCATAATTTCACATAGTCTTATGAAGAAATGCCCAGATTGGACCCAGAGATGGTAGTCCACCACCTTGTTGTATGTCCTAATGCAAAACCTGTAAAGTATAATTTACAAAATATGCATCCTCAAATTGCTCTATAGGCAAAAGCAAAGTTGAAGAAAATGATAGATGTGGGATTCATCCATCCTATTGATTATCCACAATGGGTATCAAACATAGTACCAGTTGGCAAGCCAACTAGGGGCATCTACATATGCAATGATTTCAGATATCTCAATAAGGTATGTCCTAAGGATGACTTTCCTCTGCCAAACATTGACATGATAGTTGATCTCAAATAAGGACATGAGATGCTCTCTTTAATGGATGGTTTTTCAGGATATAACTAGATCAAGATCGCAGCCAAAGACCAACATAAAATTGCTTTCAATTCTTCATGGGGCACATTCTATAACCAAGTTATGCCTTTTGGGTTGAAGAATACTGGTGCAACTTATCAAAGGGCTATGACAACAATCTTCCATGACCTCCTGCATTACATTATGGAAGACTATGTAGATGATCTCCTTGACAAATCAAAGACAAGAGAAGGACACATTGCACTATTGACAAAAATATTTGAACACCTTGAAAAGTACAAACTCAGATTAAACCCAAAGAAATGTGTCTTCGGGGTCACTTCCGGAAAGCTCCTTGGTTTCATTGAACTTCTAGATGAGACATCAAAGTAGATCCTGCAAAAGTGAAAGCCGTCATGGAAATGCCTCTTTCTAGGTTCCTCAAGTGATTACACAAATTGCAAGGAAAAATTCAATCCATTCAACGATTCATAGTTAAACTTGCTAACAAATGCCACCTGTTTTCCCATCTACTTCACAGACACACAAAGTTTTAGTGGGACTATTTATGCCAAAAAAGATTTGACATACTCAAAGAATATCTCAATTCTCCACTATTCCTCATGCCTCCTATCCCAGATAGACCACTCCTCTTATACACATCAACAACAACATTCGCACTGGGGGCACTCTTGGCACAAGCAGATGATAAAGGAAAAGAACATGAGTTGTATACTACATATGTCATATCCTAGTGGTTTATAAGATGAACTACACATCTATTGAATGTGCTTCCCTAGCCATAGTATTTAGTACACAAAAGATTCACCACTATATGATTAATAAAAAAACCAAGATCATTTACAAAATTGATCCCTTGAAGTACCTACTCTCAAAGCCAGCCTTAACAGGTAGAATGACAAAATGGGCTATGATACTAAGTGAGTTTGACAATTAGTACGTAGACAAAAAATAAATCAAAGGATAGGTCATTGTAGATCAACTAGCAGAAGCACCCATTTAAGTAGACCATCCTCTCATCGCAGACTTCCTTGATGATGCCATCATGACAGTTGCATAGACCACTCCATGGAAGCTATATTTTCATGGTTCCTACATGCAATGGGGATCAAGAGCAGGAATCTTGTTTGTCCACCCTGCATGGAGACTACATTCCTAAGTCCTATAAATTGGCCTGTTCATGCACCAACAATATCTCTAAGTATGAGGCCCTCATCACAGGACTTCACATCACCATCAAATGGAAAATCACCAATTTGTGTGTCTATGGCGACTCCTAGCTCTTGGTGAGACAAGTCAATGATGAGTATCAGATGAAGGGCGACAAGTTTCTCCCATACCGCCGCATGGTTGAAGACCTTAAACAAAATTTTACTTTAATCCATTTTGAGCATATTCCCAGAGCAACAAACAAAGCTGCAAACACAATGGCAACAATTGGATCCTTGCTACAAATTCCAAAAAACAGTACCAAATGTGAATCCCTAGTCAAACATCTCTTGGTGCCTACATATGGCATGACCAAATTTGAAATGGTTTGTGAACTTGTTGGCCCCGATTCTCCCTAGTATTAAGACACTTACGCCTACCTAACCAACCAAACCATCCCCCCCATCTCACTAAAACATAGCAACAAACATTCATTCGTCGATCCTCTCGTTATTCTTCAAGAAACCCTATTTCGAAAGCACTTCGATGGAACCCTCCTAAGGTGTTTAGACAATGAAGAAGCTGAACGAGAATTGTGAGACTTACAAGAAGGTATCTATGAACCACACTCAAGTGACCTCACGTTGGCTATAAATCTCCTCTAAATGGGTTACTATTTTCCTACTATGGAAAAAGAGGCCTATCACTATGTCAAGAAATACATACCCTATCAAAAGTATAGAGATAAGATACATGCGCCATCTCAAGCATTACAACCATTCATCACACCTTGGCCCTTTTCAGAGTGGGGGCTCAATCTCATTGGATGATTAGGATCGTGAGGAGAATTAGGAGTGATGATAGGATTTTGAGGCAAATATGGAGGATTATGACAAGGAGATGAAGGGATACTTTGATCTTGACAGGGAAGAGGATCATTGGATGGCATGCAAAGGCTTCTTTGCTCTTGGTTTTGAATAAGATCATTAGAAAGGATAGAAGTAATATCAAGATCTTTCTTAGGAAGGAGATTATGAGTGGTACTTGGAAGGATATTTTGTTCTTGAGATGGAAGGGGGTCATCTTGTATGGTGTAAAAATGTATTGTGGGATCATCATGAATGGAATAAAAAGGTAAAAGTTGATCACCACGAGCTTCTAGGGAGATGGGATCTTGGCGAAAAAATGGATGGGATGAAAAAGCTTTGGGATCTTGATCTTGATTCATTTTAGGACTTGTTTCTTCATGATTTGGGTTATCCTCTTGACATGGTGTATGAGTTTGGATATGCATGGGGGCTCTTGGATGGAGTCTACATTTTGAAATGATAGAACTGGATCTTGAATGAGACTCTCTTGAGTGGGTTTGATTGGGGACAAAGATCATGGAGGCATTGGTTCTAGGATTTTTGAATCATGGGTAGGATCAAGAATTGGATTAGCTTGGATTTTTATTGTGGATATCCCTTGAGGGTAAACTTGAATGGTCTCATCATTGGGTTCATTGTTTGATGTAGATGGTGGGTATTGTTGTTGTAAAGCTTTATGAAATGAAGAAATGGTGGGAGAGATGAAAGCTTTATTTTTGGATGAGCCATTGTTAGACATAGGTATATGATTTTGATCATGCTTGGAAGGATTATCTTGACACATGCCTAATTCCTCATTAAGTGAGTTATTTAGGTTTTCTTCAATAGTAATGTCACCTTGGTCAATAAGGTCTTGAATGAAGAGTTTAAATGTTGAGCAATTAGAACTTTTATGTCCATGGCTCCTATGGTATTCACAAAATTCATTATCATTCCACCACAAGGGTTTGATTCTAGGCTTAAAAGGTTCTTTCTTAGGAAGTGTAATAAGTTAATTGGTAACAAGTTTTTGCAAGGCTGATTCTATTGATTTGCCCAAAGGTGTAAACTTTATTCCTCTCTTGTAAGCGTATTCTAGTTCTATTTTAAGGATTTATTGTTTGGAGAAATACATGAGTGATTTTGGGGATTTGGCCTAGATGCTTTAACTTTAATAACCACTTTTTTAAAACCAATAATTGAATTTCAAGTTTGGGTTGTATGTGTTTGTGGCAAGAAGACACAACAAACAATAAGACACAATGTCTATAGGTGTTTTTTTTTTATCAAAATGTGAGCACAATGTGTATGTTCTATAGGCCAATATCAACCCAATTTCCACGGGCCTAAACACAAGCGAATACACTTCAAACACTTCCTAGCCCTAAGGTCAAGGTCTCATGGCAATAACTCTAGCCCACATATTGGGATCTTCGTCGACTCAAATGTAGGGACACCTTAATGGTTGTGTACACTATTTTGTCTTTTTGAGAGAGGACAAGTAAGGGCCTCGAAGACTAGAAGGATGACCCAATCACCCTCTCCCTGGAAAGCTACAAGTAGCTTATGCTAAGCCGGGGATTTCTATATTATCTCAAGGGATCCATATGGTGAGTATCTTGGGGGAAAACTAGCTATGCCCTTGCACTAAAATTACCACGATGTTCGGTGAAAAATAGGGTGGGCCACTACTAAGGTTACTAGTCACAATCTGGGGTTATTGACACCTTGCGAGTGTCCAAACCAACCTTAATTAGAGAATTAAACCATTTTTATATTGAAGAGTATGGTAGAAGTTAATACTAGTGGAGTTACGACTTTCATCTCTACCCTTTTTTATATAGTGGACCGAAGAAAAGTACCGCTTGAGTCACTATTGGGGTGAGTAATTTTTCCCACCAAGGTAGGCTCTCTTAAAATAAAAGAGATGCTCAATGAGTTTTCTTACACCCAAGATCCATGAAGGTGAGGGGAGAGGATACTATCATTGAACACATATGGTTCTACAATAGATTGTGGAAGTGCCCCAAACACTTAAAACAAGTTGTTCTTTTTAAAGCACCAATGGAGATGTTTTCTAAACTACGAAAATATAAGCACTCTCCTAAATTATCCCTGCAAGAATAAATATGTTAATAGTTTTCAAAATACCTCAACTTGCAACCAAAAAGAATTAGAACATAAATTAAGATAAAGGGGCCTTCTATAAATGACTTTGAATGCTTCAATCTTCGACCAACCTGCAGAACACAGACGCAACAAAATAGACCACAAACACATTAGGAGTCAGCAAAAATGTAGAAAGAATTAGACCCTAAACGCAACAGAAAAATCCACACACGTGACATGATTTCACAAAAATGCTCCAAAAACCTACAACTCATAAAATTGATAGAACCAAAAACATGACAATACTAACTGTAGACACAATAAGATCTAACAAAATGTAGTAAAACAAACCATAGATTCATTAAGACAGAATGCTATAAAATTGATGAACCCTAATTAATCATAAACACATCAAGAAATAACAAAAATTGCTAGAATTTGACAAAAATGCGCTAAGAAGGACAAAAAATGTGTTAGGAATAACCAAAAATGCAACAGAATCAAAACCTGCAAAACCCTAAAATCTGCAAAAAATCCTAGACGTGATAGAAATATGTAGACGTGCCAAGAACGTGCAAAAACATGTTAGAAAATTGAAGAGTCAAACAGGAGCACAAACGTGACAAAATAGATTATTGTAAATTTTGGATCTGCGAACTTGCAATCACTTAAACAACACTAAACATTAGAAAATAGGGACTAGGTGTTGGATATTGTTGGTCATTGTTGCTACTAGGATATGTTGTTGTCATTGATGTCAACATATTCTTGCAATTTATTCCGGTGATTTCATTTTGGGAAGATCTTATAATCCGGTTTGTAGTGTTATTTTGTTGATCACTGTTTTGCAGAGTTCGGTATTTCCTATGGTATATTTCGGTGTGATTAGATCTTGTGCTGAGACTTTGGGATATTGCTTGGGATGGTCTTGTGTATCTTCATGTCTATTGGTTCATGATTTGATGCCCCACAAGTTGTCTTTCTTCATGACAGTTGCTGATTGGTTGTGTTCTTGAGCTTTCAGACGTTGACTGATGAAGATTTGATAAGTAGTGTTGGTGCAGTTGTTTTGGATTATTCTTATGTGCTTTTTGGTGTTTCTCAGTAATTTCCTATTTATTTTTGGGATCCGCATTAATCATTGTGCATGTTTTTGGTAGTTTCTATCAATCGGTGATGTTCTTCATGTTATGCGGTATTTTTGGTGGTGTAGCATGTTGCGGTTGATATTGGCGTGATTTCCAGGGGAGTTGAGCATTTGGAAATTTGATTTAGGTCCATGTTATGCTATGTAAATTATTATATTGGTTTGGTGGTTGATATTTGTATCAGGTGATGTAATTTTGTAATTAAGGGTTGAGGGTTTAGCCGACCTTGCTATCAAGGTTGATGACTTGTATATATAGTTGATATATTCATGTAATTTGGGTGTCGATGTTATGTCTGCATTATCAGAGAGAGGTTGATGTGTGAACAAGCAATTTATCCTTTGGTGTTGAGTTTGAGGTCAGATTGGTGTTGCAGGGCAAACATCTATGCTTAACCGAAAATGTAATCGGGCATTTGGAGATGCTATTCTTTCAGTTCACTTCTTCCAGATTGTAGTCTGAATCTTATTGTAAGTTAGTGAGACTTCCCTAAGGGTTGTAGCCTTCTGGGCCATTATATTTGAGTAGTGAGCTCTAAGCAGTATGCCTGATTGCATGTGCATTCCCCTTTGTAATATTTATACATAATACTGTAAAGTATCATCTTATTGTGGGTAGGTTTCCACCGTGGTTTTTCCCTTAACTGGATTTTCCACGTCAAAAATCTTGGTGTTGTGTGTTGTGCTATTAATTTGCTTATCTGTTTTATTACTGCAGTTTATCAGATCTATGCTTTATGATAAGTTTGGTGTTCCAGTGAAGACTGATTCACCCCCTACTCTTAGTTTTCCTTCTTTATTGTTGCTAACAATTGGTATTAGAGCTATATCCTTTGGTAGAAGCTTAACTGCTTGGGGAGATCCAGGGTGGCAGCTAAAGGTGTTATCTTTAAAAAAGAGTCTGAGATTTGATGGAAGTAACTATGCTATATAGAAGAACCAGATGGAAGTGCATTTGAAATGTCTTGGAGAAGATTACTGGAAGATTACAAAGAATCCCTATATTGTCCCTCAGAATGGACCGTCTACTCCTGATGAGATCAAGGAAGTTGAACACAATATTAGAGCGAAGGAAGCATTGCTTACTGACCTGACTGATTTTGAGATGACAAATGTGATGGGACTTCAAACTTCTCATGTTTTCTGGAAGAATCTTGAGGTTCTGTATAAAGGTGATAAACAAGTGAGAGGTGCTAAGTTGCAGAGTTTAAAAGGAAAGTATGAGACATTGAAGATGGGAGATGATGAGAACATACACTCTTTCATGGCTAAGGTGAATGATCTTGTCCTAGGTATCAGATGTGTTGGTGGAACCATTGAGGAAGATGAAATTGTTGCTAAGGTGCTGAGATCTTTGCCCCCTGCTCATAAACATAAGGTTGTTGCTATTGATGAGATCCAGAGTGTGACTACAGTAGCAAGAGATACGCTGGTTGGAAAGATTGTTGCATTTGAGCTGAGTGAGTTTGGAGAATAACATGGAAAGTCTGAGACTACATTCAGAGCATCTGCATTTGTATCCGGTAAGTAGAAATATGATCATGATGAGTGCATAATATCTAGATATGAGAGAGAGAGAGAAAAGATATGGAAGAGCAAGAAAGAGAGTTGGATGAACTTGAAGCCTTGATTTCACGGAGATTCCCTAAAGGTGCCGGTAAGTATGAAGGAAATTTGCCTTTGAAATGTTTCTCTTGTAATAGGACATTTTGCTTCTAGATGCCTGGAGAGAATGGCTAAGTATGACATACATGATAAGTTTGATAAGCTTGATAGGAATGATAGATATGAGAAGCATGAGAAGTATGATAAGCCTTACAAACCTAACCAGAAGTCTAGGAATCATAAGAACTATTATTATGCTGCTGATGAAGGTATTATAGATGAAGTATCAGAAGGAGATGAAGTTGTATTCCTTGCCATTAAGGAAGATGGACCTGTACCTGTTGATTCCACTAGCTGTACTATTGACGAGAAAGCTTTAGCTGCTAAAGTTGAAGAGAAAAAATGAATGGGTAATTGATAGTGGTTGTTCACATCATATGACCAATGATAAAAGAAAATTTGTGAGTATGGAAAGGTATGATGGTGGAATAGTTATATTTGGAGATGAAAAAGCTTGTGTGATCTATGGGAGAGGTTCTATTTCTTTTGATGGTAAGCATAACAATGATGATGTCTTGTATGTTGAAGGTTTGAAACATAATATTTTGAGTGTTGGACAGATGGTTGATAAAGGTTATGATCTACAATTCAAGGATGGAAAATGCAAGATCTTGAATGCCTTCAGTATAGAGATTGCATCTGGGACTAAGATTGAAGGTAACATTTTTTATTTGAATGCTAGTGAGAAAAGTTGTTTGATTTCTTAGATTGATGAGAGTTGGTTGTGGCATAGGAGAATGTGTCATGTAAATTTTGATTCAATGATTAAGATCTATTCTACACATGTTGTTAGAGATCTACCTAAGATTGTTAAGCCTGCTAATCCAGTATGCAAGGCATGTCAGTTGGGTAAGCATGTAGTACCCCTTCCCTAATCAGATTCTAATCTCGGTTTGACCTTGGTTAGTTATCATGTAATCATGTTATAGTCAGATGTTTTTAATTAAAGTGCGTACCTGTTAATGTGGTTGTCACATCAATTCGTATGTAAGTTTATTATTCTCCTGAATTGTGCTATTAATCTCCAGCTAACACTCTTATAATATATATATATATATATATATATATATATATATATATATATATATATATATATATATATATATATGATTCATGGTTGCAAGAGATTGTAGGTATAGTATCACATGGGTGCGAGGTTCGACTCCAGCTGGGTTCACAGGTTTGAGTGCTCCTCATTAACCCTTAGAAATTGGATTAGGTGGTCAGGAGACCCTCGTTTGACCCTAGTCGTGCTCAAGTGAGCATCGTCACTCGTCGTTGGTATTCCGTTTGGTTGGGTATGCAGGTCATCTGTCTATTTGACCTTCTTGGGTTGTGTGTTTGTGTGTGGGTTTAAATTGAGTATTTAATCCTTAATGTTTAAATTGAATTAATGTGTGTTTACGCATTAATATTCTAGGGACTAAATTAAATAAGTTCCTTTTATGCGATTTATTGTTAATTAGAATTACTCAATTCAAGTTGGTAGCAAGTTCGTTTAAATGACAAATTTTAAATAATGAATATTTTCAGTTATGCTTTTGAAATGAAAGATTTAAATTTAATTGAAATAGAATTAATTTAATCTTGCTGGCATTCAAAAATAGAAAGGTTGATTTTAGTTATTTAAAGAAAATCATTTTTAATTAGAAAAGCAAGTTTTATATTTCTATTTGGTATAGTTTAGAAAAAATGAATTTGGAGATTTTATTTTAATCAAAAATATTTTACCCTTGTTAAATAATTTGAAATGTAAATGATAGTTTTCTTAAAATTAAGAAAATTAGAAATTAATTGAGGAAGAGGCATTTTGATTTTTTCTAAATTAGAAATAAATTGTGTAAAAGTATTTTAAATTCAAATATAAGAATTTTGGGATGGTATTTTAAATAAAATGATTTTTAATGCAAAAATGGGTTTTTTGGTCAAAACTTTTCCCATTTAACCTAGGTTTGAAAATATTTTTTTGGGGAGGAATATTTTTGGAGAGTATTTTGAAAATATTTTTGGGAGAATGAAATTTTGGGGATTTTTGCAAAAGAAAGGATTTTTGGAGCTTGCAGGTTGGGCTCTCCTTCAATCTTGCCAGGATTGTTGAATCAGGTAGGTCTCTGGTTTATTTCTTGGGTTCTTGCTTAAAGAAAATTGTTTTTGGTGTTTTTGTAGAAATCTGGTTGTACAGATTAAAAATCTTATGTTTTTGGGAAATGAAGGAGTTGTAGTTTGAATTTCTGAATCTAAAACCCTCCTTGCTTCCTTTCCAAACCTCCAAATGTCATTTTGCTTGTATTAATTGGTTTTCATAAAATAAATAGAACAAATTTTGGGGGTTTGGCTGTTCTTGATGAGTTTTTGTTTAACTCCATTAAAGGTTCCCTGATTAAGTTTTAAATTGAAATTTAGATTGGGGTTTGGCAAATTTGTGGTTTAAATATGTGTAAATAAATCTTATTTTGCCAATATGGTGTTGGTTTTAGAGAAAATTTCCCTTTCCTCGATCTGGATATTCTGAAATTGCAAATATTTGAAAAGAAAAAAAAATAAAATTATTTTAAGTCTCTGCTGAGATTGTGTTTTTGATAGTGAACTATTTGTTTAACAGTAAATATTTAAAAAATAAAATAAAAATAAAAATAGCAAATTACCCACGTGGCGGGGAGAAAACCCCCCACCACGTGGGAGGTAGCATGCTACCAAGGGTAGCAGCTGCTACCTATTAGTAGCAGTATTGGTAGCACTGCTACCAATGGTAGCAAACTGCTACCTTTTGGTAGCAGCGCTACCATAGGTAGCATGAGCTACCAAGGGGGCCCACGTGGAGGTCCACGTGGGTTACCCCCCCCCCTTATTATATTTTTTTTTGAATTTTTTTTTTATATATATATATTTTTTAATCAAAAAAATATAATAATTTAATATTTTAAATAAATGTAATTTTTAAATAAAGTTTTAATTATGATTAAATTTGGCATTAATTAATAATTTATAAATAATTTGTTATTAATTAATTGTATAATGTTAAATATACATTAATTAATATTCAAATCTTATTTTATTATTAATGCATATTTTTTCTAATTAAATACTTGATTTGTTAATATTGTTATTAATTATTAATTTGTTATATTTTATTAATCGCGGAATAATAAATATATATATTAATTAATAGTTAATTTTGGTATTTTTCTTTATGTGCGTAAGGAAGTAATTTGTGGATTTGGGAAAAGCTTGCTTATTTTTGGTTCCTTTAAATGTATGTATCCTTAATCGGAAAAGTGTAATTTGGTTCTAGAAAAGATGAACTTGGAGAAATTATTTTCGAACCAGTATGACAATGATGTTTTATTTGAAGATTAAATATCATATTTAGACGGTTAATGTTTTATATCCATGTGAACTTGGTTTAAAAACTCGCAATGATGTATTTATGTTATGTTTTGATGCAATCAAACTTAGTGAGTTAGAAAACCAAGAACAACATGTACCTAGATGAGGTAGATAACTGCAATCAAACTTAGATCATTTAGAAAACTTGATCGACTTTTATTGTTTAAATCAATAGGAAAGAAGATTGTTTTTTTTTTGGTTATTGTCTATGCAAGTTTAATTTCTGTATTCGCTTTTGCTTAAGTAATGGCAAGGCCTTGATTTATTTGATTGGACCCTGTCGTATGGATTGAATTGGGGTACCTATTTCTGTCCTCGGTCTCAAGTTTGACTGTTGCTTGTGATGGTGTTATAACTGGTCATGTCTTTTATGCGGGTGTCGAGTGTTGAATTGTGGTTGGCCATAGTTGGTCAGGTCTCCAGATTGAGTACCATCAGTCAGTGCACTTGGTATGAAGTCTAGTTTGACCAAGTGAGTAATCCTACCCTATTGAACTCCGTATGCTCGACCTTGGGTATTCCTAGGTTTTAGGAGTTTGTTTGAATATGTTCGCCAGTATGTTGTTGTGCTGCCCTTGATCGGAGCTCTGTTGTGGAGTCGTCCATTTGCCTATGCCCTTGTGAGAACCTGATATCATGCTAAACCTTGGGTTGCGATGACGTAGTTTCACGGATGCTCCAATGGACCTTTGTATTTGCTTCTTTGTGTTCAGTTGGATCCTTTCCTATTCAGGGATCATTTATGTATTTATTTGACCGATGTGGTTGTTTGTATATTGGTTATGTTCGCCTTGATGGCAGGATTGTAAATGATGAGAACCTATGTATTCTTAACTTATTTAATGATCAAAGGGGTCTTGCAGTTGAGCAGACCTGAAGATGTAGCCCTTTAGGGGTGAACTCTGATATCAGTTTGGTGTTATGTGATGCTTATGTTCTTATATTTCCTATTTTAGTGTTAGCATGTATGGATGACATCAGGTTAGAACGTATAAAGTGGATAAGATGAAATTAATTGTAAATGCATGTATGCAGTCGTCTTTTAAATGCAATAATGTGGATCATGAAAGAGTGTAGTTTTGATTAGCAGAATGTATTCAGTTATTGTTAATGAAAATAAGTATGCATGAAAAGATCTCATTAGTTTATGATGAAATTAAAGTACGTTTTGGAACTAGATGCAAGGCATGTGTTTAATGTAAAATTGAACGTAATGAATGGTTAAAAAAATTATTGGATGATCTCACCATGGTATCTATATTATTAACCTTAATGGATGAACTCGTCATGTTATCTAAATTGTAACTCTAATGGATGAACTTCATTATGTTATCTACATTTTAACCTTAATAAATGAACTTCATCATATTAGCTATATTTTAACTATAATGGATGAACTCATCAAGTTATCTATATTTTAACCTTAATGGATGAATTCATATGTTATCTATGTTTTAACTTTAATGGGTAAATTTCCTCATGTTAGCCTCATCTTCAACCATAATGGATGAACGCGTCCTACTATCTATAATTTTAATTTACTGAACAAATTATATCCTTGTTTAAAGTAATAACATGAAATTAAGTTAACCTGCTTAATTGGATCAAATGTCGTGAGTAGAGTTAGATGTTAAAATAAGTAATCACGTTGGGAAACTCCTTAGGTATTGTTTAGTCTTCCGCTGTGTTATCTGAACTTTTGATAACTCATTGTATCGTTATTTTGTGTCTTATTTAAAAAAATATATATATTTGCACTCCATTCGTGTGTTTTAGCTTTATCCCTTCAGGGTTTCCTAGCGGGGCATTACAAAGCAAACAAGGATTTCTTTCAAAAGAAAATAGTATACATCTAATGGACTACTAGATCTTGTGCAAACTGACCAATGTGGACCTACTAATGTTAGAAGTGTGCAGGGTGATAGATATTTTATGCTACTAATTGATGATTATTCCAAGATGATGTGGGTCATCTTTTTGAAGGAGAAATCATAAGCATTTGCTAAATTCAAGATATTTAAAGCAAAAGTAGAGACTGAATCTGGATTGAAGGTGAAGTGTCTAAGATCTGATAGAGGTGGAGAATTCTGTTCCAGTGAGTTCAATTCATTATGTGAGAAGCATGGGATTAGAAGATAATTATTTTCTCCTAGAACCCCACAATAGATGGAGTTGTAGAGAGGGAGAACATAACTATTTTGGATGCTGCAAGGACTATGCTGATTGAAGGAAATGTTCCGAATATTACTGGAGAGAAGCTATTAGTACTACTGTTTACACATTCAATAAAGTTCACATCAAAGGAGATACCGATAAGACCCCTTATGAGCTTTGGTTTGGTCATGTTCCTACTGTGAGATATTTCAGAGTATTTGGTAGCAAATGTAATATCAAGAGAGATGGGGATATAGGAAAGTTTGATGCTAGAAGTGATGAAGGTATCTTCTTGGGATATTCAACAAAGAGCAAGGCCTAACAATGCTACAATAAGAGACTAAGAAAGATAGTAGAAACTGCAAATGTGAAGGTGGATGAGAACCTTGGGAAGGAGATTAGAGGATGTGGTTATGATGATGAACAACATATTGTTTTAGCCCCTATTCAACCTAAAGAGCCTAAGCAGAATGATCCGGTAGAGATAGTTAATCTAGATGTTGATGCTGATGGTGAAGGAGTGGAGGAACCTAAGAATCAAAACAATCAGAAGACTGCAAGGTATGTAAGACTGAATCATTCTGAAAATTAGATTATTGGTGACAAGAATAAAGGTGTAATGAATAGAAGAAGGTTAGCTACTGAAGAAGTATGCTTGATTTCTAAAGTTGAACCTAAAGATGTTGTTGAAGCCTATAAAGATGAAACTAGACAAGAGCCATGGAAGAAGAACTAGATTAGATTGAAAAGAATAATACATGGGAACTTGTGCCTAGACCTAAGGATAAGAATGTTATTGGTACTAAATGGGTATTCGGGAACAAATTGAATGAAGCTGATGAAGTTGTCAGAAATAAAGCTAGATTGGTTTGCAAAGGATATTCACAGCAAGAAGGGATTGATTATGAGGAGACTTTTGCTTCGGTTGCCAAACTTGAAGTTGTTAGATTGTTGCTTGCTTATGCTGCTTATAAAGATTCCAAGGTATATCAGATGGATATCAAATCTTCCTTTTTGAATGGTGATCTTGGGGAAGAAGTTTACATTGAGCAACCCAATGGATTTTCACTATCAGATGATGGAGACATGGTATGTAAGCTGAAGAAAACTCTTTATGGATTGAAACAAGCTCTTAAAGACTGGTATGCTAGATTAGATAAATATTTGTTGAAATTGGGATTTAGTAAAGGTGTTGTTGATAGTAATCTGTACTTTAATATAGAAAATGATAACATCCTGATTGTTGAAGTCTTTGTTGATGATATTATCTTTGGAGGTGATGATGACTTGAGCATGAAGTTTTCCGGTGATATGCAGAAGGAGTTTGAGATGTCTATGATTGGTGGGATGAAATTTTTCTTAGGTTTGCAGATTGCATAGACTGGAAAAGGTATATTCATATCTCAAACTAAGTATGCGAAGGAATTGCTGAAGAAGTTTGGGTTAGATGACTCCAAACCGGTTGGAACTCCTATGGTGATTGGTTGTAAATTGTCTAAGAATGATGAATCTCCTAAAGCTAATTAGAGTTTGTACAGATCTATGGTTGGTGAATTGCTATATCCTACTTATACTAGACTGAACATTATGCATGTTGTGTTCATGGCTGCTAGATATCAAGTTGATTCGAAAGAGAGTCATGTCATTGTTGTTAAGAGGATATTCAGATACTTGAAGGGAACTGTGGACTATGGAAATTATGGTTTATGGTATCCGAGGAATGATGATTTCATGTTATGTGCCTACACTAATGCTGATTGGGCTGGTGATGTTGATGAACAGAAGAGCACTACCGGTGGAGCATCCTTTTTGGGTAAGAAGTTGGTTTCATGGGCTAGTAAGAAACAAGATTCAGTGTCCTTATCTACTGTTGAAGCTGAGTACATTGATGTTGCTAGTAATTGCACTCAGATAGTTTGGATGAAGTAAATGTTAAAAAATATCATAGTTGTTTATGATGAACCTATTGTTATATACTGTGATAATTCTAGTGCTATTAACATGTCAAAGAATCCAGTGCAACATTCAAAGACTAAGCATGTGTCAATCAAATATCATTACTTGAGAGAGAAAGTCAGTGAAGAGAAGGTGAAGCTGGAGTATGTATCTACAAAGGAACAAATAGCTGATATTTTCACTAAACCTTTTCATGCAGATACATTTGTCTACTTGAGAGACAAGTTAGGGGTATCCACACCTCCTGTTGAGAACTAGATGCATTAAGTTGCACCAATCTGGTGGATTTCAGAGCCTTATCCTTTAATCCAGATTGATGAGTTGGTGCTGCTCCTCTGGTGGAGTAGTCTGGTTATGCATTTTTGGGGGAGAGAGATTCATGTTTCTATTTTGAGGAGAGAGTTTGATTATCTATTTTGAGATCTTTGGCATTGTTGTCAAAGGGGGAGAGAGATCATGTGAACAATTGATTTATCTATCCCGATCTTAGGGGGAGTTTGCTGGTGATATCTTCTTTCTTTGCATTGATTGTTTTTCACATTCATATGTTGCCATCAATGCCAAAGGGGGAGATTGTTGGATATTGTTGGTCATTTCTACTACTAGGATATGTTGTTTTCATTGATGTCAACATATTCTTGTGATTTGTTCTGGTGATTACATTTTGGGAAGATCTTATGATCTAGTTTGTAGTGTTGTTTTGTTGATCACTATTTTGCAGAGTTCGGTATTTCCTCTGGTATATTTCGATGTGATCAGATCTTGTGCTGATACTTTGAGATATTGCTTGGGATAGTCTTGTGTATCTTCATTTCAGATGGTTCATGATTTGATGCCCCACAAGTTATCTTTCTTCGTGACAATTGCTGATTGGTTGTGTTCTTGAGCTTTCAGACGTTGATCGATGAAGATTTGATAAGTGGTGTTGATGCAGTTGTTCCTGATTATTCTAACATGCTCGCTGGTGTTTCTTAGTCATGTCCTATTTGTTTTGGTGATCTGCATTGATCGTTGTGTGAGTTTTTGGTGGTTTCTATTAACTGGTGATGTTCTTCGTGTTATGCGGTATTTCTGGTGGTGTAGCATGTTGCGGTTGATCTTGGCATGATTTCCGATGGAGTTGACCATTTGGGAATTTGATTTAGGTCCATGTTATGCTATGCAAATCATTATATTGGTTTGGTGGTTGATCTTTGTATCGGGTGATGTAATTTTGTAATTAAGGGTTGAGGGTTTAGCCGACCTTTCTATCAAGGTTGATGACTTGTATATATAGGTGATATATTCATGTATTTTGGGTGTCAATGTTATGTTTGCATTATCAGAGAGAGAGGTTGATGTGTGAACAAGTGATTTATCCTTCGGTGTTGAGTTTGAGGTGAGATTGGTGTTGCAGGGCAGACATCTGTGCTTAACCAGAACTATAATCAGACATTTGGAGATGCTATTCTTTCAGTTCACTTCTTCCAAATTGTAGTCTGAATCTTATTGTAAGTCAGTGAGACTTCCCTGAGAATTGTAGCCTTTCGGGCCATTATATTTAAGCAGTGAGCTCTAGGCAGTGTGCCTGAATGCATGTGCATTCCCCATCGTAATATTTACACATACTACTACAGAGTATCATCTTACTATGGGTAGGTTCCCACTGTGGTTTTTCCCTTAACTGGGTTTTCCATGCCAAAAATCTTGGTGTTGTGTGTTGTGCTATTAATTTGCTCATCTATTTTATTACTGTAGTTTATTAGTTCTGTGCTTTATGATAAGTTTGGTGTTCTGGTGAAGACTGATTCACCCCCCCTCTCAGTCTTCCTTCTTGATTGCTGTTAACACTAGGGTCTCATCATGCATGCCAAAATGTATATGCTGGAATTGGAAACTAAAATATTGTAAAACCTAAATGATTCAACCACTAAACCCTAGTTTTACAAAGGATCCACCATACAACAATGAAGAACCTAAAAAACATGCAAACAAAAAATATAGAAATGTTATACCAAAATTCTCTTAGGTTTTGATCTCCATTGTTTATGATATTCATTGATCTTGCTTGATTGATTATAGTTGCTCTCATTTTTTTATTGTACACAAGAGCTCAATAAAGAACGAAATGTGGTTGTGTATGCAATTCAATATAGTGTAGGTGTTTGTACTTGAATTCTATATATGAAAGGATAGGGAAATGATCCCCTTTTATAGAGAGTACCCTAAAATTGAGGGCTGTGATTAAGAGGTGGAAGGATGTGGGAAGGATAAATGGTTGGCTAAGATTAGAGGGTAGGTATAAAAAGTAGGAAAATAATAGAGAGGTGGTTAAAGGTGAATTAAGAGATGAATGTCAAGTATCATGGAGGAAAAAATCTAATGAATTAATTAAATAAACAAATATTTATTTAATTAATAAAAGAGGTGAGACCATTTAAATAAATAAAATATTTATTTATATAGAGAAAGGATAATTTAAATAAATAATTTTTTTTATTTAAATAGGGAAAGGCTAGAAAAGGTTTATTGAATTAATTAAATAAATAAAAATCTATTTAATTAATAGAAACCTTAGGATAAAATAAGTAAATAAATAATATTTATTTAATTAGGATAGCAAAATTTTTGGTGTCTATAAGCTTATTAGAGGAAAAAATGGTACTTGTGGAAATGCATTACAAGTGATTATTATGTATGATGACAATGATATCAATAAACAGAGGAAGATAAAATAATACATTACAAAAATTGAAAGTGTACTATAATAAACTGGAAGGGTTGACATCAAAGTACACACTAAGGAAAGGAATAAAAATAGATGATAGATTTTATTAGGGGAAAAAGAATATTGTATGAGAACATAAAATTATATATAGAAGCAAACGGAGAGAAAAAAAAAAGAAAAACTATAAGATAAATAGAAGGAATATTTATAAAAGCAAGTGTATACTCATGCATAGAGAGAATGGGGATTAGACATAGGAAGGACTTAGGATAATATTTTATATCAATTAGATGAGGAAGATATACAATACTTGTGCTTTTGAAGAACTACTAAGACTTGACTTTGTGGCTTCCTTCTCATCATCACCCTTATGTAATGTCTTGTTATTATTCTTCTATTCACCAAAATCAATGATGATTGAAGATTTTCTCTTATTTTGGTGAAGTTGGCTATCATCATTCTCAAGTTACTACTTGTTGATCCTACAATCATTCTAGCTTGTATCTAGTTGAGTTTTTTATAGTAGACATTGCAATAAATAATTATTGTTATAATGGGGAATCTCCGTCTTTTAAATTTTGGTACTATAAATTCTCCTTATTCTAGTGTTCATTTCTATTGTATGTTTAGGGACAATTTTAGCCTTCTTTCCTAACTTGTTTCCTAATCTAAATGCCATTTTTTATGCGTTTATATGTTCTTGTTATGCATCTTTATGTTTCGTATGTTCAATATGACCAGTTTGTAATATTTCATTTCTTTTTTAATTATTGGACATTAGTGGAGACATGCTAATGTCCCATGACCATATGATCTTATTCTCACATACATTATCTAACTTCTCAATTTACATTTTTTTGTAGTTCTACCATTTGTCTTATTTATTGAGTATCGGTCCTTTCTTAAATTCTTTGCCAAAATATCGCTCTTTAATAATTTAGATTTCAAATTGGGATTCCTATTCCTTCTTCCTCCTTTAAAACCTAGTCTTCTCTAAACTTCTACATAACTATACATAATTTTATCACTCTACAAAAATATTTAATTTTGAGAGCATCTTTTAATACCATCTTGAAAATTGTAAACATCATTGGTCTCTATTTTTTTAAGATCATTTTATATTCTATTTTCTCTTTCCTTTCTATTTCTATATTGTATTATTGCTTGGTATTTCTAGGTTCTACATCTCCCAAATCTCTTATACACATAGGGATAGTAGTAGACACATTATTATTCCTATATCATTTAAACATTATTGCTCTTATTCCTAGATGTGCACATATGATAGGAGTACACACTCTCCAATATATTTTATGACTACCAATGTAGGTCAAAAGGCCATATTTAGAGCTTGACCACATTGACAACCTCCCACAGTCACATCCCCACCCTCTGTTCCAAACACAAGATATTTTATTGAGATCCTTCTTTGGATACATATCGTAACATTACTATTTTGTATATCTAAACCTATCATTATCATTTTTTCATTTCATTAAGTAAAACTCTAATGAATCATTTACTATTATTTCTATTATTATAAACTTATCTTTTATGTTATGTTTTAATTGCTTGCATCTTTCTTGTAGGCAAGTGATACATACCCAGTCTATATCCATCATTTTTCTGTTTGTCTTAGACGATATCATAACTATGATGAAAACAAAAATAGAGGATGACAACACTAGATGTTGGTGTCTAATAATCATTGTTTACAATTTGTTTTTGATTAAGGGAAAAAAAGATTTTGAAGGGCTCCCAACACCTCAGTACATTAAAATATAGAACAAAAAATGCTTAGCAAGAGCACATCAAAAATATTTGTAAAGAGAATCCCTAATGAAAATAAACTAATACCCAAAAAATAACAAACACAATGCTAAATAGTTAGAGGCACTCTAAAGTTTTAACAACTTCCATCTCCCACACATAAAAGTCCCATTGAAGCTTAGTGAACTCAATGTGTTTACAATTTGTTGTTCTAGAATTCTATCTTTTATTAGTCATAGTCATTTTCACTTTATGTTAGAAGTTAATTTATTAAATTTTATTAATTATTTTATTAGTTTGCATTTCCTTCTTTTACAAACAAAAAGTAGCATTTTTACATTATTTTAATTAGACCATACTATTCAATTAGTGTAGTTAAAAAATTGGAATTGTAGGGGAGTTCAAAAATCACATTTACTCTTGCAACCTCTAATTCAATATATGATTGAGCTAAAGAAATGGTTTCTTTTTGTTGTTAAAGTAATGTGGTTTCACATTTTTTTCAAGAGGGTTTTCAAAGGTGAAATATTTTTCTTGGACATGTGTTCAATCCAATTTTTTCGTAAATAAAATTTGATGGACCAAAATCTTATAGTCTCTTCGATGACATGTTTGGAAGTGCCTAGCCCATCATGGATTTAGACTGGACTAATTAATAAATCCCTCCTTGAAAATATTCAAATGTGTTAGATGAACCAAGATAATACTATATTGCATCTTTTGTAGGTTGAGGGAGAGTAATATTTTTTTTTAAATATAGAAGTTTATTAATATGTTAAAAGGTCTAAAGAAAGGACTCCCTAATAGATGTGACTTGTCTACACAATTATTTCCTCAAATTCTTATAGATTAAAATCTATTTTTTATTATTGTATTATTTATGTTCTCATCTTTAAATTTTTTACAAAATATGATTGTTTGGTGATTGAATTCAAATCAAAACTTCTACCATGCATCTCTTCTCATCTAGTCAATCTTGATCTCTCCAGGTCTTTCTCTTTTTACTCAATTTATTTGATGGATCATATTTACACTACTTTAAATTACATAAGTTTGTGGAGGTTATATCTTTCTTCTATCTTAGCTTCATTGATGTCTATGGTTGGTATTTTCTATGTTCAATGTCTTTTCTGTTGGGGCATCTTTGATTCTACAATTTGTGCCTCTGACACTAATATAATTTATTATCGTTGTTGCTCAAACTATTCTTATGGAGCTTGCTTAGTTGATTGATTTTCATCTTGATTTCTCCATTACTCTTTATTAAGTCTTGAATCATAATTATAGACTGCAAAGATTCAACACTTTTCAACTAAATTATTCTAAAAGTGGCTCTCAAAGTCATCTCCATTTGTCTACTTCCATATTGAGATCACATCCCTTAAGCTTACTTTCTAGTTAAAGTTAGGATCCTCTTAAGTTAGTGACTAAAAGTAAAAAAGTAAAATTAAAAGAGATCTTATTTTTACAAGCCCCATATAATTGATGGGGCAAGTTGATCTACCTTAGATACTGTAGACACTTAAATTTGATTAATCAATTTAATCAAATAAAATTTTCTTAGTTGCTTGTATTAATTAAATAATCCATATTATTTAATCAAAATATGGCATCCCTGTTGGCTAAATTAATTTAATTAATAAGATCATGTTCAATTAATTTATTAGTGTTCTAATTAATTAATCCCCCTTTTATCCTTATTCTACTAAATAAAATAATTTAATTATTTTATTTAGTTCATGTCATCTTTTTCCTCCCTTTATTTGAATTTAAATAATTCAAATAATCTAATTGAGTCGCATGTCTCCTAATCCAATTCTCATCATACCCCTTTCTCTAACCTTACCCAGTAACTAACTTGGATTCACTAACCAACCTTATCCTCCTAACCTCCCCCTCACATGTCTGTGCACATTCCTAATATCTTTCTTATTTGGAAAAGATCTTTATTTGGGTGTTTATCTCCAAAATAGACATGTGTTCTCAAGGACACATGTCATTCCTCTCCAAGACATGTGTTCTTCTTAAGGACACTTGTCTTTCTTGGTTGAGCCACTTGTCCTCTTTGAATACACGTGTGGAATCTCCTTCCACATGGCACGTTGAGGATTGCCACTAAGGACAAGTGTCTCATTTTTCAAGCCCTCCCTCTCACCAAATCTTATTTAATCCCTCCATTTCCTTTGAAATTCATCCAAATTTTTCACAATCATACTATTGTAATGCCAAATTAATCACCCACCTTGCATAATCATTTTCATCAATCTCACCTTGCATAAAGCATCATGGAGCAAAATCGAGCATCCACAATGCCATGAGCACACATCGAATCAAAGAACTATCAAATCAAAGTCGACTTTGGGTTTGCATTTGTTTTATTTCATTTGTCATTTCCAATTTTGCTTATATATTGTTCTCATCTTGAGTGTTTGATGGAATTTTGTGCTTGCTTGGATTGTTAGCTTAGTGCTTCAATCATTCTATTTTAGCACACAATTTTCACTCACACAAATACTCAAGAACAATAACCCACTCAAAGGCAAACGAGGTGGAAAGTCAGCCCTCTGTAGTCATATGACCTAAAAGCTATCTCATTTTGAATGAAGCACACGTCTCCTTTATATATTCTTTGCAAATAACTTTTACATGAGATAGGAATCCTACACAAGTTTTCATCTTTTACTATGTGGTGACAACAAGAACCAAAAATATGCAAACTAATTCATTGTAGTTTATTACTCTAGTGATGATTAAAGTGCATGAAGTGATTAGAGTGACTGTGACATCTAGAGATTTGAACTTAGAAATAGTTGGGGTTCAAGAACATAATTAGTTTGACAATGTAAGGGGATCACATAATCTTCTTCTGAATATGGAAATCAACGTATTCATGCATTAGGATGACAATCTGACTTGACAAATCTAAAACCTTCGGATTACAAAACTTTGAATACCTCATCCTTTGAACAACTACCAATTGATGAACAAGAAATTCTCCATTGTAATTATATAAAAAAATAAATATCATAAACAATACATATTTGTCATTCTCTTTGATCTTACTAATAACCATGAGTAACTTTGGTTCTTTATCCTTTGGCTTCTTAAGCTTTATATTAAAAAATCATACCCTATTTATAAGAGTATTCTAGAACTGAACTACTTTCTCTCTTTACGAGCTACTTTTTTAATCCTTGCAGTGAACATATTCACAGTATAGGGACTTGCTAGGATGACTTCATCAACCATTATTTCTTCAGACTTCACAAAATCATCACGTCACACTGAAATCACTCGGTCCTTTGGTTTGGAAAAGGTTTTTTGATAACTTAAAAGCTTAAATGCTTGGTCAAGAGAAATGAATATTTGGATTGTTTATTTGTAACTATTGTGTAGTAGGTTAATATATTTTGATGACAAATTAATATAAAATGATAATGATAGGGATATTTAAATTTTATATACATATATTTTTAAATTATATAATTTTATTGATTGTTCATGATATAGTGTGATGATTAAATCATGACATTGCTATTATAGTACCAAGTTTCAAATTTTTGTTGGGTCATTATGATTACATGTGTTGTATCCTTTATGATCCAATGTGCTTACAAACTTGCTCCAAACTTTTGCTAGGCTAGTGTGCTTGCAAGCTTTATGTCTTTCCTTGTGCTAGTGTGCTTGTGGGTTTTATGTTTCATGCAATGGATAAGGTTCCATATTGTGGTCTCACTTGACTCAAGCGAAGCTAAAAATTCTCAGGTTATCGATCAAAAAATAAATATATTATATATAGTTTTATTTTAGATAAAATAATAATATATTGTCACCATTCAATTACAAATTAATAGATAGATATAGTTGTTTTTTAACCAGTTTTATTTTGACTACGGTCAATTTTATAACATACAAATTGAATAAGATTCACCATTAGTTCTAATCAAACAATATGTCATATTAATCTAACATATTGCAATTTTTTTGTTGGAGAATCTCTGTGAATCAACATTTGTCTTTAAATTAAATTTATTATAATGATTTCTAGTTCATTTGAGTCCATTGCAACTTAATAAAGGAAATTATGTTTTTTTAGTTTGATGATCAAAGATAAATCTTGGCTAATGAAAGTAGGACAACTATTACCACTTTTTGGTAAGGATGGGGTACAAAAACACTATTGATTGTTTGAACATTGAAGAATGTAATGTTTAAGTAGAGTTCCTTTGATAAGACCTACGAATCCCATCGGTCATTAATCAAATTAATAGAATAACCTTCTCTTCAGAAAGATTATAGACACTTTGTGATGTTGATGCATGAAATAACTCAATGGTTTAATTATTTTATGCTTTCTCTTCTAAAGTTTTTTTGAGAGGATATATTTGGACTTCAAAAAATAATATTTTATCACATATTTTTTAATAAATGATTTCATAAGTGTTGCCATACGGTTTGTTATTTTGGAGGTCAACTTTCTTTTGACCTTCAAAATAACAAATAATGTGGTAGTTGTATAATTTTAGGCTAACAATATTGGGATATAAAATACAAACGAGTGATATTTTAAAAGGAAAATAAAATTATTAAAATCTATGTAAATATATGTTGAAGATTGAGATTAACATCGAGGTATCTTATAAGTCATTGGATTTAAATTAAAACATATATTCATATTGTAATCCTAAAAATAATATTTTTTTCAAAAAAACATCTTCAATTTTATGTGATGCTCCAAGATATTACAAAAAAATAATTTTTTTTGACAAGCATTTCAACAAACTTTGTTCACCAAAAACAAGCTGGAGGAAGGAAAGACAACCATGAAGACCTTCCTGATTATGATTCCATATATCCTCAACTTTGTGACTAGGAATATGGAGGAAATTGACAAATACCTTGACGGCTCCAACACTTCCAAACCTGTCGTGGACCTTGATGTTGATGATGATGCTATTGAGGTTGGGAATGTGGATAGTGCTCCTGGAGGTACGACCAAAAGGACTAGGGCGAGTATGAAAAAAGTTGCCTTGGCCTCTTCCAAGGAAGTCCCAATTCTCAGGGATAATAGCAAAGAAATGCAAGGGATTAGCGGAAAATTGGCTAATGCCCTTAAAACATTAAGTAATTTGTCTGTTTTCTGTTTTGGCTGGATGTTGCTAGTTGTGTTGGGCTTTTGTGCTGACTTTTGCCCAGTACTTTGTTGGTTTTTTTTGCAGTCTACCCTGTCTTGTTTCTTAATGCTCTTATCTTTTAAGGTTCTTATGTAAAGGGTTTCGGGGTCCCTTCAAAACCCGTTTTTCCCGTAATAAAAAACAAACTTTGTTCACCATCTCAAATTCAATATTGATTTTGCTAACTCACAATAACACACATTTAATTATTTTCAAAACATTAGTTTATTTTGTGCATTCTTTCTCTCCTTTGTCCCCAATAGATTATGTTAAACTCTACTTCCTTCCAAGCAAGAACAATCTCAAGAGCTACTAAGAAATGTTGTGTCTAGAATCACTACCTCTAGGAAGATAGAAAACAATTAGGGGAAGCATACAAGTAGTTGTTATAGCTAGCTTCACACACACAAATATCTTAAACGGTACATCGGATTTCAATGATTTTTTTTAGGTTGTCTTCGTATGCAAGTTAACTACTTATAGCTATTTATCTGGCTTCTGGTCAGTAATGACGTACGTTGTGGGATCCATTATGCGCGCAAGGGTAAAAAAGTACACATTTCAAAGTGTTGCTTGATACCCACTTAAAGATACCCTAATACCATGCACTTAAAATTGCCAATACTTATGGACAAATGGCCCAGTAGTCATGCACAAATGTCCCAAAAGTCGAGCACAAATGGGCCAATTATGGTCCAAAAAAGCTAAAAAGTGAGATGGTATTGATACATGTGAAATTTTAAAATGATCTTTTAATTATCATTTTTTTCGTTCCTTTAAAATTAGTAACTAAAAGATTGGGTGCACAAAAAGTGTATGTTTATTAGAACTATAACGACTATTGATGCTCTTCCTTTATATTTACAAATTTCTTTCACCTGATTATTTAAGTTTCCTAAAGTGTCACGAAGCTTTCAATGTTCTAAGGTTCATTCCCTTTGGAATGGAATGGTCCATGTATCATTCCTTTTGCAAGGAAATGGTCCATGTATCCTCAGACCTAGAAGGATTGATGGGCCCACGACCATTAAGTGACTAACATGTCATTGACAATTGAAAAGGTGGCCAAATGAATGTTAATGCTCTTCCAATAATACATAGTAGGTTCAAGTGTTAGATATTTTGAATGAATAGGTGGAGCCCCTCTTTAATGGCATCCTCAATTGTAGTGATATTTATGTAGAGTGTCAACTTGCCAAATTAAATGGCATGTGGTATTCAATAAGAACTAACTTTTTTGTGTAAGCAAAAAAATTAACATCATTAGCTAGTGCAATAAAAATGAGTTCCACCAACACAAAGTAATAAATGAAAAAGTATAGAGGAAAAGCTTCGACATGAGAAAATGAGTGAATTTTGAGGACATCTAGCAACACATGCTTTCAATGTCTAATGGAGAGATGCAAGATAAGAAAAGGTTTTAGGAATTATTAATTTTTCATGTTATAAGATTGCATCAAACAAAATGCGAGTCTCCCAAGTTTTAAGACAAATTTCATGTGAGAAATATAAAATGAGGAAGTTCTCATGAGGCAAACTGCAAAATGTTGATAATTTGAAAATAAAGTTGTAAGGGACATGCAAGCACACAAAAGATCTAGAACAACATTATTATAGTAATTTGTTTAGATTTAAGTGAATGGGAATTATATATAACAAGGAGGTTTAAAATATAAGGATCTTTTTCTTATTTTTAAATTATGTAGTTTAAATGTTTTTTATTTTAGATAATGAGATTTAGATAAAGTGATATATTGAAGGTTTGAAATATAAGTTTTTTAAGTTATTGAAGTGTCGTAGTTGAAGATTTCTAAAATAATTCAGTTGGAATAGATACAAGAATACATTTTATCATAATAATTTGAGAGATTTGAATACATACAAATTTATTATCTATTCACAATGCATTCTTTATAGATTATTAGATATAGAAAATCTTGAGATTTAGATTTATTTTGTTACTTGAATGAAAATAAATATGGTGAATTTTATGCTAGAATGTTCATATTATATTATGAGAATCTTATGTTTATAACATTTGATTTAAACTATTAGAAGTTATAGGCTTCTAACCCAACTTCTTCAAATATGATTTCTAATATTCCCATTGCAAATAAATCAAGAAAAACTTGAAAGTTGCAACAAATTTTGTATATAAACATTTACAATAAACAAGAAATTAGAAGAGCCAATACAACTAATTTGACTTCAAATTATTGTTAATATTTCTATTGTAACATTTGCATAAAATTCAAACAATTAATAGATTATAAACACAAGTAATACATCTATATTATCAATCATATTTTCTAATAGCTATTGTAGATGTTTTTGATTAAAAGAAGCAACAAAAGAAGGGTGTTGGCCCTTTATACAACAACCCATAGGTGGCAAAATAAATATTACAAACCTAAAACAAAACAAGGTCGGGCAGGCCAACCACAAGCCATGAGCCCACTGTTGAAGCTTGTTAAACCAACAACAACCCAAAACCTAACTCGAGTGGGGAGAAACACCCAAAAACTTGACACATAGGGGTTTGGTGGGGAGGGGAGGACTTCCCCTTTCGACTGCGACAAATAACGGTCCAAACAATACTACTATTAGGGACATCAAAAGAAGAATCAAGAGGGGGGTCTTGTGGAGTTTCTGTTCGCAACAACAACAAATTGTTCTAGAACAACATTCAAAGTAGAACCACTAGGAGCAGATCAATGTTGCAGAATATGAGTAGCAAGTGTAGGAGCCTCAAGGATAGAAGAGACCACAACAGTAGTAACTAGAGGGTCAGGTGAAGCTTCAACAACAATAAGAGGCACAACCTTATCCTAGGAGGAGACATCAACCTCTTGAGAGGAGTCATCAGAATCTGAATTAGAAGCATTGACGATCAAGTGATCAGTAGTAGTGTCCTTTGACCAAGTAGCAACACCTCTATGGTGAGAGTGAGAACAATCTAAAGCTAAGTGACTCCTTGAGAAGAATCTCTGACAACAAAAGGGGAGGCCCTCATAATCCAATAATTGTGTCCATGGGCTATCCCCAACCATAAGAACCACATCCCTAGAGAGAGGTGTAGAGATGTCAATATCAACTAAAATACAGACAAAGGTAGAATGACCCATGGAAGATGTAGAATCATCAACCTTTAAAAATCGACCCATAGAGTTACCAATGATCTCGTAACAAGAGTGATCCCAAAAATGAAGCGGAAGATTAGGAAGGCGAACCCATATCAGATGCACATTAAGTGGTTTAGTAAGGGGGTTAAAGGAAGTTGTCCAGGGTTTGATAGAGAGAGTGATCTCCTCAAGCCCACAACTTGCCCAAAACCAAATCATGATCATGAGAAGAAGCAAATGAAGCAATGGAAAATCCTTTAGTACAAGGGAAAAGCTCAATGCTATGAGCAACTAAAGGCTTCTAGGAATCACTCACCCAATGATGGAGGTCTGGGAGAGAAGGCCAAAACCTAGCAAATCTGCAAACCAATGCACAACATTGGTAGAAATAAAAAATTTCCACAACCTCCTGGCCAAAGACCACCACAGAGGAGGTATTGGTATAAGGAAAAGGACGAATCCCTTTGGGGGGATGAGTAGCAGATATGGCCACGTGAGCAAAGATTCTCCCACCAACAAAAGGAGGTTTAGGAGGGACCTTAGCACCCACAGGATCACCATCGGTATCAAAGGTAACATCACCAGGATCGGCTACAAAACTTGTACCCACAACAACATTACCAACACCCACAACAACCACAACACCAGGTAGGGCATCAACGAGAACACTTAACCCACCAACAAAAACATTCAGCTAGAGAGACGCAACAACGCTCAATGAGCACGTAGGGGCAATGACATAGGCAAAGGCATTCAGACAAAGCAAGGTGAGAGAACCGTTAGGAGACATTTCAATTTTTTCCAACTATTTTCACCTCAATTGATAATTTCCTTAGTTACAATGCATTTTATTGTAGATGTTTTTGATTTTGATTATATGTAATTTTTTACATCAATAATATAATTAATAAAACATTTTAGATCACACTGTGTGATCCATCACACTCTATGATTAAATATTTGTATTCAAAATAATAGTTACATTTAAACCACCACTACATTTTTAATTAATTATATAAATGTTATATGTATATCATACATAATAGATTGCCCATAAAATAATTGATATATCATTATTACATATCTTACTTAAAAATAATCAAATAATATTTAAATCTAGAATTAGTGTTGCAATTCACACCATAACAATTTAAAATCATAGAAACCAAAATTAAAATATAAATATTTGAATTACATGATGTCTTTTGTACTTAATTAACTATATTAAACAATAAACAATAATTGAGATGACCAAACCCAATGAATATATTTCTATGTGATGTTGATATTTCTATAATGAATACATGAAACACCAACAATTAATAGATAATATACAAAACAAACAATATATTTTTTATAATCAATCATATAGATGAATAATTGAATAACCTTTATATTTAAAACTATACTTAAGTATTTAAATCTAAATTACATATTTTCTTAGCTATCTAAATTTTCATATTGACATCACATAATAGATTATAGTAAAACAACTAATCAATCTATATTATAAACCATGCTTAACAATAATTAAATAATATTTGTATTTAAATTGATGTTGTACATGTGAAAAAAGATTGACAAATAATTAAAAACTAAATCTATTAAATGTTAAAATTTTATAAAAATTCTTAGAAATAGAAGTGCCAATAATAATATAGTTTGATTAAAAAAGTCATATCAAATGTCTAAAGATTTAAACAATAGAATTAATGATTTCAAGATGGTGTGAAGCATTAACAAACTCAAGAATCTACAAATGACCATAGTGTCATTGTAATATGGTGATCATAAAAAATTAAAAAAAGAACTAATTTGTAGAAAACATTAGGGCATTGTACTCACAAGTACTAGTGTAAATAATGCTTAAATGTTGATAGCATCAAATTAAGAAAAATACCAAAATGTAAACTTGTGTAATTGATCACGTCTAATGTGTTCTAAAACACCTTAAGCATCAATATCTCTATCAAATTATTGGATGTTGTAAGAATGATCAAGTTATTGGATGTTGTAAGAATGATCATCTAGAAGTCCCTCAAGTAGTGAATCTTCATAAGATAGTACTAATTTTATCCTTGAGACACTATTAATGAGATTTTTATAGAAACTGTAGTAGTAGGGTCTTATGTATATATCCCTAGATATTTCTCTAGAAAATAGTATCTCTCAACATTTTTTATTGAAATTAAGCGAAGGGAATATATATAGTTAAAAAATTATTCACATATGAGGTAGTAAAATTTTTAATGCCCATCATTTAGCATGAACACAACTTAGTAAAATGTAACTAACTTTTCTAATCCTAAAAGTGTCATATGAACAATAACAAGCACACACAACACATCACCACATGCACCACTATTTATTCTACCAATGAGTAATGAAAGAGGCATATATAGTTTTTTTGAGGGAAAGAGGATAATAAAACCTTCATATGAAACACCCTAAGAGGTGGAAGGAACAAGTTAGAGATGATAATGAATCATTCAGATAGTTGCATTTTGATATCAAGTCATCAATGTAAGTGATGAACTAGTACTCTACTATAGACAAAGGATGTTGTTGCAAAGTACCAATTATCTACCTAGGATAAAATATGTAGCTCATTTTCATAGCAAGTTACCACCACAACTGCACAGTTCGTACCATGCAAGTAGGGTTGTGATTGCACTACCTAGACTCTAGTATGATTTACCAATTTTGCTTGCAAAAGGGAAATTTTTTATAAAATTTCACTTCTAGATTCTTACTATATGTAAATATAAGGGGTGAAATCTCAAATCTATCTTGAATTTAAACTTAAATAAAATGAGTGATGATAGAAAAATTAAGGGAACATGCAATAGACCAATAAAAGCAACCACAAAATCAGATATATTACTAATTTCCAATCGTCAATAATCGAAGCATGCTAACAAGTTCAACATAAAGAATAAATCAACAATAATACAAACCAAATATTAAACTCAAGCAAGTAGATTTTATTGCTCTCCTCTTCCTTGTGGCATATGATAGTAGTGGCTCTTAGAGTCTTAGAATGCTTGTAGAGTGATAGTACAAGAATTTAAAGAATGTGGTAGTTTATGATTGAGAATTATGTTGGATTTATAGATTTTTGGAATTCAAATTGACAATCAAGATTGATTTGGCAACAAAAAGATCGATGGTGGAGGATTACTAAGACAAGGTAGTTGAGAGTTGATCAGACAATGTGACTGAATTGATTGACAGATTAAGTGATTTGACTGACTTAATTAGTGGATGGATGAGTTAGTCAGAAAAAAAATGATTTTGAAAAAGGTGGATTATGTAACTATTTAGAAAAATTGATTGATGAGGCAGAGGACAAGTCAGTAGTGGAACTGAGAGTTAGTGGTAGTTAATCATTTTTGACATGTGATGTAGGAAAATGTTTGAAATTAGCATTTTAATTAATTTGGAGAAATTTGGTTTTTGAAATGTGATGAAAATTAAATTAAATAAACTAAAAAATTTATTTATTTGAGAGGACATGTTGACTCTTAATTTTACCTTAAACATGAACAACCTTATGGGAAATTCAGTGAAGGGGGATTTGTTGCACGAAACTCACTGAATGAGGTCTGGGTTTGAGAAGCCGTCTCTTCATACAATTGGGGGAGAAAAAGGGAAAGAGAAAAATTAAAACAAATGATCTACACTACTTAGGCGATATGCCAAAACATTTTGGAAAAGCATTAACAACATATAAAACCTAGAGACACGTGGTTTTAAAGCCCATTCAACAATCTACATGCTCATAACCATTCGAGAGAATAATTCAACAAAAACTCATTCAACATAAAATGACATTAACCATTCATCCAAAAGATAACAAGTTTCAAAACATAGTTTAATCCGTAGAGTCTCACAACAAATATCATAGAAGTTATCAAACTTAAAAACAACATAGAAGTCAATATATTAAGCTTCAAATAAAACAATCACAAAGGCCGTAGGCATAATCTAACATGTCTGTCATTCACCATATTTAATCAACATAAAGGCCTCTTTAATGAGACAATGTCTAGAAAAATCTCTAAAAGTCTGAACCCTTCTAAGAAAGGAAAATAAAGCATAAATAGAGCTCTCGGCTCCTAACTAATAGCTCGCAACATCAACAACATCCTATCAACCGCTTCTGACAAGAAACCTGGTGTGGCACACCGTGATATACTACCCAGCAAAACAACCTTCAAAGTTGTTATCTCCACCATATTGTGGCGATCCCTGCACCTGCCTAATAATAAAATCGTGATGAAAACCGCATCCTGGTTCACAAACTACCATGGAAGACATGCGGTGGCTCAGGGGACATCCAAAGTCGAGCACAAAAAGAGAACCAGATTGGGCAACGTGGGGACACCAAGTGTCATTACCTTCACATGATGAATGGTGGGGTTGAGAAGCATACCACGTTATAAAAACCCGAGCCACGTGGTAGCTCTGCATTCTCTCAACTTTGAACGAGAAAAGCGAGCACCTAGAGGCAACGCCGAGATGCCACTTGGTGCGCATGCTGGCGAATGGGAAAATGGCCGAAAATAAAAAGAATCGCTGCCACTTGATCAAAATGCCGCCTATGAGAAACCCCAAAATAATGTTAACATTTCTTAGTGACTAAATGAGGAATTCTACCTGCGAAATGCTAGAACCCAAAATTGTTGGTTCAGAGACTAGACTTCATGCTAGAACGGGGCGAAGTAGATCGAAGACCTACTGCAACGAAATCCATTTATCTTCAGAGGGAAACACCTACGCTTCTAGATTCTGGTAGTGTTGATCTAAACAAATTACTTCATCGAACAACAAGTTCTCTGGTTCATCATGGACCAGTTTTAAGAGCGCGTAGAGTTGGGCTAGGGGATGCAGGAGACACTCAACCTCCTCCACTGAAATAGGATTATTCAGGAGCTTTAGTAAGATCCTATCTTGTTGTAATTTCTCTGTCTGGTTCAACACTTGTTCAATACATAACACAGAACCACCCGCAGGAAAAGGAGAAGGCAGACCTAAGAAAACAAACCTCTCTATGCACTGCTTGATATCTGGAACCAAAATCTTAAAGGCTCAAACATTGTTGATACATGTATGATCACCCTTTGCTGGTTGATGAAGACATTAGTCCTCCTGATTAATTGCTTACGGTTTGTAACCCCTTTCTCTCTCAACTTTTCATCTTGAGCAGCATACAACATCTGAATTAAGCCTTGGGCTATGGGGAGCTTGGGACCAATAAAAAGCATAGAGCTGTTAATAAGAGCGCTCGCTTCAACACAGAGAGATTGTGCTTCTCTTAAAAATCTCAACACAAGTTGCAGTGAAGGGAAATACTACTTAATTCTTTCCCAATGGGAAACATAAAACTCCACCAAAATTGGAGAAAAATCTTGGATAACCTCCATGGGGGGAAGGATGATTGACAGCCGTGAGACTTCCTCGTCCTTTTTTGTTATCTCATATTTCAGCTCCCCACACTTGTCTTGTTCAAGGACCACTTGACTTTCCAGAGCAAGGATTCTGGCGCTTCCATCTTGTACAACTTATTGAAGTCGCAACATGTGATCTCATTCTTACTGCAACAAACCTTCCATATCCAAGAATTTCTTTTCCGCTTGCTCCAGGCTACTCCCTTTTTCATGCAAATTTGTTTCGAACCTTGTTTTCTCCTTCAAAAGCGTGACCTGTGCATCACTCAGTTACCAATCGTACTCTTCTTTTAGGTGGATCTCCTCACGCAGCTATGTATGCATCTGGGCAACATCTCTGGAAGCTGCCTTTAGCTGTTGTATTTCTTGCTCCCTCTCCTACAATTCTTTCAAGGCCACATTCCTCGTTGCCTCCTTTCCTTTCAACTAAGAACTCACATTGTTCAAGGCAGACTGCAACTTTCCTTTTTCAGAGTTAGCCTGTATCAACAATCCCTGCAAGCGGTTGATTTCAGCATTCCTAGCTTTGTCTTCTTTTCTCTGTTGTCCAAAGATTCTTGGAGATTCGCATTCTCTACTTGCATTTTCTCCAGGCGATGACTCTTTTTGATGAAATATGAAGACACAACCTTCAAAGCTTCTTCCATCATTTCAACTTTGTCAGATGTCGTAGCATTCAAGAGATTGACCTCGACAACATGCAAAGTGTAATCATTGGGTCTCATTTGGGCCTTCGGCTTGTCAACCTTGAGGAACATGGTCGCAAAGAAAAGGCTATCCTTTTCCTCACTAAAATGTGTCTGTATGTGTGGATGGGCTGGCCTGGAATCATCTTTCTCCTCTCTTACCGGTCCTGCCAATACGTATAGTCTTGGAATAGGTAACCTGTTCTTGATAAGCATCTGGGTTTGCAATAGCTTGGCCCGCAAATGATGCACCAGGAGAGATTGCAAAGGGGAATTGGGAAATAGGGCCACCAAAAGAGGTCTGAATGGGGTGTGCAAGTGTGTTTGGAGAAAAAAATGGGACAAAAGGAGAGGCTTCTAAAGAAAATGGATTAGTGGACGTTGCCCCAATATTTGGGGAAGGAGTGGACTCTCCAAAACTAAGCCTACGCGAGACAGTGGCTACATCAGGCATCTACGAGGAAAACACTGCAGGGATAAAATCGGGGGTGGGGAGCGAAATGGAGACCTGCGATGATCCAACTTGAGGTTCGACTGGAGCCCCAACAGGTGCTAATGTGAGAGCAATGGGAATTTGGGCAGGCATAAATGTGAGATGGGGAGCAACAAAAGGTACATATTGAGTAGAGAGAAAGGGAAAAGAAGGGCGTACCTGAACCGTGGAAGTCACTGGTCATTGAGAGATCGAGGGAACCTCTAGGACCCAAGAAGACGAGCCTTTCTTTGCATAACCCAGATATTGCTTCTTACTAGAAGGGGAGTCAGGAACCTGCTTCTCAATCGGTCACTGGGCAGTTTGGGAATGGGGTCTTCGAATTGAACCAGCGAGAGGAAGAGGAATATTAGGCTCAGTCTCTTGCTCTTCTAAACTTATAACTTCTACCTCTTGCTACTGGGCCACCTCGAGGGATGAGTCACCACGTGGGGAGTCATCGCCTGTCTCTTCATCTGACTTATTGTGTTGATGCCATTCAATCTCAAAATGCTCATCAAAAGGAGAGTTCCCGATGTTAGCTCTGGGCTGATTCACTTCTTGATAGTAGATCAATAAATCCTCCCTCTTTTTCTTAGGCCGCGAATTCAACCTCATTGCTTCTAGCATACTTTGGGGAATGGGCTTCACTAGATTGTACTTTTGCATGATAGAGTAAAATTTCAACCACGAGGGTCGTTTTAAAATAGGAAAATCATTGAGACCCACATAGAGATTTGGGTCATCCACTTGCGAGTTAGTGCGTTCTTCCCACGAGCTCTGTGGTTCATGCTTAGCTGCATTCTTCCTCTTAGACAGGCACCCATCTCGGTTGTAACTCCACATATCATCAATCGCTACTAAGCCAAGTTGCACCAACTTGGATGTCAGGATGTTTTTGATAATGCTTCTCCTAACAAGAGTAATGGGGCCAATAGCTTTGTGGTCCTCTGTAATGGAGGTATCATGCTTTCTCACCCCTATAGCTCAATCAATCTTCACCAATTGCCATGAAATTTCAAGGGCGAGGGTTCTTTCTATGACATAGGTAGGTAAGCAGAAGGGCTCTTTTGAGAAGCCATGCACTCAGATAAAGGAAAAATTACTACCTAAAAACCAGTCACAAGGAAGGCACTCATTATACATCCAATTCATTTGTATCTGAGAAAAGTGGGCTAGAGGCTCCTTGGGGATTAAACCAAGATCTCTAAGGATGGGAGTTAAGAAACAGTCCAAAATCTGGTAGGCATCGTAAGAGGCCAATAGGATGGGTGTCCAGGATGATACAAGCATCTTGTTTCCCAACTCATCATAGGTAGCCAATCGCATGAATTGGCTGAGAAAAGCTTCATTTTGGTGCAAGAAAAGGTGAACTAGGACTGAGGCGAACTTGAACCACCGAAAATGCTAGAATTCAACTAGCTATTTTACCATCTCTCTGGCTATAAAAATATAGAAGTCAAAATAAAATAGCTCTTTCTGCTTCCGACATTTGAACAGGAAGCCCATCATAGGAGCAGTGATCTCCTTGTCGTTGTCACAACCGCATAGCCATGCAAGAGTCGAGGAAATATCTTTGAGGTCATCATGCCTCAAGTCATTGTAAGACAGAGGGAGTCTTGGAGGTCCAACAGATGGACTTCGATTCAACTCGCCCTGACAGAAAGAGACAATATCTCTTCTAATGCTCCAATATTCCTCCATGGCACTTTCAGTGAACACATCCCATTAAAAATGGGACAATACATCATATCCCTCATAGTCTTTGGGGTTATAACTAATTTAAGAAAAGAACCCTTGATTAAAAAAGAAACAGGGTCAAACCTGTTAGCGCATGCAACCACAAATTTTGGACAGTGCAGAACCATGGGGACCATGAATTGAGGAGTGCTACTATTCTAGAAATTAACTGTTGTAGATTGCGGCTCCGTTTTTTGATTTATCATTCTATTGCAAGTGGCCTCTCTGAGGTTCTTAGGCTAATTTTGAAGTTCAAGCTCAATAACATTCTCCAGAGAATCTATCACCACCACCAGGTTGTGGGTGACCGTCTTCGATTTAGTTTTAGTCCTTTGATATTCCAACTTTGGGGGAATGGCGTGAGAAGAATACGAGAGCTCTCCAAATGCGGCAGGTCTCCGGTACCTCCGAACACGCTCAAAACGATGCCTGAAATACAGAATGGGCATTTTGACTTCTCTCCACAATCTCTTTCTCCAAAGTCAACAATGCACAAATGAATCAAATCAAAGCACTTTTCCCCTTTTATAGGAGAAAAATGAAATTAGGGTTAGGGAAATGGGCATGTAATTTGCTCGCGGTCTCCCTTATACCCTAAAACGTGTAACTTATCGGGAGATGAATCAATTTAAACATTTCACATAGACAAAATCATACACACCAAACACAAATAACCAAATCAAATCAAAATTTTCCAAATATTGACTCATCTCCCGAGGGGGCATCACCATCAAATATCGAATCTGGGGCATCACACATCAAATCAAATCTAGGGCACGACTTGAAAATCATAAAAGCAACATAAAATTTCATTTGATCATAAATCATGATAACACATCATTTTCTTTGAAATAACATGTGCACACATGTCACTTCAAAGAGGGGCAAAATGTAGACGTATAAAAATGACCATATTCCTAAATGAATATTTTATGTTCATTTCTCTATTTAATTAAATCTAATTTAATTGAATCACCCACATTCTTCTATTTAAATTAAGTAAATTACTCAATTTATTTAAATTCAATTCACTAGACTTCTTTTTACCATTTAATGAATAAATCATTTTATTCAATTAAATCCCTTCTATCCACTTTTAATTAAATTCAAATTTAATTAAATAGTTTATCCTAAATTGAATAAATCTAATTTATTTGATTTCCCCAATTGCAACCAAATTGAATGAAATTCATTTTATTCAATTAAAATCCTATTATCCCTCCATCCACTTGCAAAATCCTACATCTCCCACTTGCTTCTTAAACCCTATTCCTAACCCCCCCTTCTAGAATCTTCTAATCACTTCTAAATTAACTTAACCCATCTTCTAAACTTTGTCACATCCCTAAACAAAGGGAAGTCACTTCTCAAACCCTCAAAGTCTTCAATAACCATTAAAGGCTCCAAGTCTCCAACAACTTTCTCTTACAAACCATTAATGGTTAACTCAACCCCCTTGCATGATTAGAGACTTTCTCTAAACTCAACCTCCATGTAACCCAAGGGTCTCATCAAGAATTCATTTCTTTGACCATGGTTATCTCTTAATTATTTGCACAAGAGTTTATCCTTTGATAAAAGCTTAATCCAATGGGTAATCTTAACTTAAGCTTGATCCTTACCCCCTAAGATAACCATGAGGTCTTCTCAGGCATTTAATGTCTCCAACCCCTTTTCTCGACCAGTCTTATGTTGACATTTGTCACCATTTCATTGGTGCCAATTGCAAACATGGATTCCCAACTTTCAAATTCAACCCTTGATTAAACCTTTCAATCCTGACCATCCATTGCCCTATTTTTGCTATAAATAGAGCTCTCATTCCTCCATTTAAAAAACCAAGTCTTTAGCATCATACTTATGCTCAAATACATTCAAGATTTCATATATCATTTATGCTCATCATTTAGCCTCTCTTTTAACTATGAATTAGTCTAAATATGCATGTTTAGAATACTTTCTTTATCATTTAGCTCAATCATAGACTAATACATCATGTTAGGATAGTATTTATACTAACCTTGTCATCTTATAATCTAGTTTATTGCATTTCTAGAATCATACATAGCTTAGGATGCATCTCATACTAAATTACCAAAAAAAGCATCCCTCGTTCTTGCATTTGCCATCCCTAAACCATTTTGCTCAGTGATCTGAGAGCAAAAACATTGGTTTGAGGGACCGTGCAAGATAGAGAACCATGGAACCATCCTTGGGAAGCTGAGTTATGCTTCATAACTCCATAGCTTGCACCAAGAAGTCCTGTGGGTGTGTGAGCAAGGCTCCATAGAGCTCCGTTTTTCGTATATTGAGTTCTATCGACCCGCTTTTCCCGCATACATTTCTGGCACCCACCGTGGGGCATTACCCCATATATCAAATCATTTTTTTTATTTAACCCCTTTTGCAGGTACGTTGGAAAAATGAATTAGTGCGTTGGGTTAACTGTTTAGCACATCCGGTTAACAGCCTAGCACATTCGGTTCACAGTTCAGTGCGTTGGGTCCATCATCTAGCGCATAAAGTCTGTTTATTAGTGCATCAGAATACTAAATTTTTCCTGTAGGTTTCGACGCGGGAGAAAAATAGAGCAACGTCTCTGGAACACAGAGTAGCGCATCCCGCAGACAGTATAGCGCATCACTGATTTATCTTAGCGCATTACTGTGATTTTGTAGTGCGTATAGTTTGTTCTGTAGTGCATCACAGACAGAAATAAGAAAAATAAAAATTGTAACCGAAAGATAAAAATTAGACTTGTGGAAGTCCACCAAGTTATCTAACGTCTTTCATTGGTTATTTTGCAGGATTCTAACAACTTTATTGCAGATGGGAGCTTCGTCATAGGATCAAGATAGTTAGATTTTTACTAACTTACTTAAGTTAGTTTAAAATTTGATTTTCTTTTCTTAAAATTGAACTCACTTTGTTTTTAGGCTATAAAAAGAACCACTACTAGAAATTTTCTTGCTTTCATAGGAGAAAACCTTTACTTTAGGATCTAAAAAGAACAACGCAAACCTTTCTTTTTGCAAACATAGCTCTAAAAAGAACCTCACCATCCTTTGGTGTATAAAAGTATTCTTTTTAAATTTTTTTTTTTTTGCCAAGGAAAGAACCTCACTTACGAAGTTTTGTTCAAAATCAAAAGAGGGAAGTTATTCTCCTTTTCTGATTTTCTTTTGTTGACCACATCGATAATTTTGCTTTGTTGACCAGATTCTTTCACTAGATTAAATAATCATTGCTTTGAAGAACTAAAAGGAACACCATGCTTTTCTTGGAGCAACATCTCCAAGTAGAGGTTAGCAAATCACTTAATTGAAGGCTTAAAAAGAACTTTGATTGCCTTGTATCGAAAGTGGAAGGTATATGCTCTCCCCTTAACTGGGTGATCAAAAAACCAGACCTCTCTTAAAAAGCTTTCTTTCCTTCAAGCATTTACATCCTTTAGCAGGCCTGCCTTCCCAAGGAGTTGAAATCAACTCTTAAAGCCGTTTATGGCCGGTGTGAAGGGAACGACCTAAGTGGGGAACGACTTTGACGCCAAGTATTCCAACCCACTATAATCAAAAATGAAAAGTGACGAAAGTCCTTTTCAACGGTTGCACACAGCGATTAGCCTTCCCCCAGTATCCTTGAGATACGTAAAGCCTTTGTTCTAAAGGTTGGGAAGCCTCCCGAGGGAGTTTATCACTGACGACTGAACAAGAAGCCTGATTACGAGCCATAGAAATAGAAACTTTGAACCGAGTCAGTAACCAGACATTTATAACATCATAGTGCAAGGGTGGGGAAGAATCCGCCCCCAAGATTACTCACCATATATCTCCCAAGATAATTACTCAATTGTGAAGCAATTCACTTTGAGTTAATTTCTGACAAAAGGCAAAAAAATGGGCACCCTCTAGGGGGTGACATGACTGTTTGAGCTGACAGAGTATCGAGACTAGTGGGCTATGATGTTATTTATGACCTTTTAATAAAGAGTCTTTCTGAAGTGTATTATTCGTATCCAAACCTGTTAAAACATTGGGGATTTGAACACATCCTCACAGAACATACACTTTTTGTTAGATTAAGCAAAATGGTTGTACTTTTTGTGCTGTGCTTACATTTATTACTTCAGAAAATCATCCATCAAAGCTGAAAAACTCACAATCAAACCCAAAAATTGCAGAAAAACCAACTAAAGGAAAAATCAGGGCAGATTAGCGCGTGGGGATAACTCCTTAGCGCGTGGGGTATTTCTATTAGCGCATCAAACCATCCAGTTAGCACGTTTGTTCCAAACAGTCGCATTTTATCCCAAAACCAAAACAGTGTTAAAACATTTAGCACATTAGAGAAATAGTCTAGCGCGTGGAAGCATCAGCTTAGCGCGTAGCAACCAAACATTAGCGCATCAGGTTTAATAGTTAGCGTGTCACAAACCCAGATTAGCACGTAACTATTCAAATAGGTAGAAAACAAATTTTGAATAGTCAAAACTTTTGGCACGTGTTTGGGGGCAGCCTAGCGTGTGTGGTCATTCTTTTAGTGCATGGAGTAATTTTGGTAGCGCACTTCATCCCTGTTTTAGTGCATGACCAAAAACATATAGACAGGGGGCAAAACAGTGAGGAATTTTAAAATTTTTGAAAACATTTTCAGAAGCCTCTTTTCATTAGCATCAATTCCCATCAAAGAGGAGTAGCGAAAACAAACCTTTAAAAGCTATTTCTTGAGATAAGTTTGTGTCAAAACAAACATTGTAAAAATCCGAAACTGATCTCACAGTAAAACATATCTATCTTATCATAATCCGGAAACCTCATCATAAGTATCAATAGAATCCTTTACCATCTTGTGGATTTCATCTCAAAAACACTTGTTTTAAACAATTTTAGGTTGTCAAATCAAGTCTCCATATCGGGAGGCTTTTTATCCATATCATTTGACACGCTTTGTCGTGAAGGGGCATCTAAACCTTCATTTTGATAGAGTAAGACTTAAATTTTTCAAAACAAGATCAACTGAATCCAAACAAATCAAAGGAAACCATTGATCACTCATGCATGACTAATCCCCATATTTTGAGAAGAAAGAACCTTTATCGTAATATCACGTTGAAGAAACAACAACCTAGTTTTTCCAAATTCATAAAGAGAAATAAGTTTTTATACATCAATCATCAACTCTTCAAATCTCATCGGGTATTCCTTCATCACGTCAAATGTTATATCCAAAACAAATCCAACGAATTTGACAAAGATCCTTTAAAAACAAGGGCATATTGTCAAAAGTCCACTTTTAATCAAATCATAAACCGCGGAGGAAAGATCAACCCGACATTCTTACTCGACGAGTGTATCACTTATAACATATCCTAGCCAGAACCTCCAACCCCCGAGCAACACATTGAAGAGGATTTTGTCCCCTTCATCACTGAAAGTTTCTACTAAAATGCCTGTTACTCGCTCTCAACAAAACCAATAGAGCGAGACACATGTGGAGTCTAGTATGAATCGAAGGTTGTCAAATCCTTTTGAGGGTCCACACCTAGAGGATACTGAAATTTTTGAAGAGCTTCTTCAGGAATGTCAGGAAAGCGCTTCATTCCAAAAGCTTGTAGAAAGGCTCATGGAAAATGACAAAGAAAAATATTTGCTCATGCTCACAAGTAAAGGAGTAAAACTCCTTGAAAACCTTGATGTAGATGTGTTTAGGACACACCCTCAACATTACGAATATCAAGAACAACAACGAGAAAGGGAAATCCGAGACCCTGAGCAAAACATCCCAAATCAGAACATACCAGAACAACATACACCAATGCAAAACATCCCAGATCAAAACATACCATAGCAACATACACCCAGACAATACCTCCCCGAACAAAACATACCGTTCCAAACATCGCTTTAACCTAGGATCAATGCAAGGGAAGAACTATTCCCTCGACAAAACAATGTACCTTTGGCTACCCTTACTCAACAAATGCAAATGTTACAAAGGCAAATGCAGGACATGCAACAAGGGACAACAACACGGTACTCTTTAAACGAAATCTGTCCTTATCCTTTTGACAGGAGATTACACATGATCCCTTTTCCTCCAAACTCAGATGTGCCTAAATTTGACAAATACGATGGAAAAAGTGATCCCCGTGATCATGTTAGAGAATTCTGTACCATGAGTCTTGAGTTTTCTCATGATGACACCTATCTGATGAGGTTATTCCCAAGAAGCTTGGGAGGGCAAACAATGGAATGGTTATCCAAAATTACACCACCTGTCAGATCATTTGATGAATTGGTTAACAAGTTCATAACACAATACTCCTATAACATCCAACATGCCATAACAATGCTAGACGTCTGCAACACCAAACAAAAGAACAACGAAACATTCATGATATTCCTTCAACGCTGGCGGAGTATGGTATCACGATATCCTCGAGATATTCCTGAAAAGGAGAAAATGGAAATCTTCATCGACAACTTGAATGGTGAAATGAGTTATAGGCTCAAACTCCAATGCATACCATCTTTCTCTAAATTGATTGAAAATGACATTCAAGTCGAGGAAGCATGTGTCAAAAAGGGAACGCTCAAATTCTTCAAAGAAGGAACAAACTCATCAAACTACAATAACCAGAACAATAGCAACTTGGACAAGTCTCGATTCTAGACTCAAAACAAAAACGAAGGCAACAATGAATCACATGATCCCAAATCTAAGCAACCAGTGCTTGCATTATCAGGAAATCCTCAAGCTATGAAAAATCCTAAAAGTGCTAATCCAAATGCTAACACATATGCACCAAACACCAATCAAGGACAACTCAACACAAACAACACCAACGATACTCAAAGCAAAAACATGAATCCAGGACCTAATAACAATTCACGCGACAACACGAACAATTTCCAAAAGAGTGTCTTCACACCACTGGGGCAATCACTAGAATCAGCATTCAAAGAACTTTTGGCAAACAAAATTCTCTCCTTGCCTGCAATCAGCAACTATGAACCCCAAATCAAACCACCTTGGTGGAATGATTCACACTATTGTGATTTCCATCGTAACAAGGGTCATCGAACGAATGATTGCATGAGATTGAAAAACATTGTGCAAGACATGATTGATCGAGGTGACTTAATGGTAGATGGTCTCAAAACAAATGGTGATCACGGAGCCTTTAAAAATCCTCTTCCAAATTACAACAAAGATGGAGCTTCAACCTCAAATGATACACACAGAGCTTGTATCAACCATATCTACAATAACACCATAAATCACATATCAGCTGAAGATCATCAAGTAAATGTCATCACCATCCGAGATCAGCGTGATAATGAATCTGTCAATGTGACAACCCGAACTCAGAAATATGTCTTAAAAGGACATACTGTGCCTACAACTACTACACCAAAGATCCAATATGACTTGGTTAGCCAACTACGCAAAACACTAGCTCAGATATCTATACTAGAATTGCTGAAACTATCACCGAAACACAAAGACATATTGGAACAAGCACTATTGGAAACCAATGTACCTCAAAATTTGGATACGGACTGATTTCAAGCCATGGTCGCCCATATGACAGGACCTCATAATCTCACCTTCTCAGAGCAGGATAATGCTTCCTTGAGTCATCCACATAACACTCTTCTCCATATTGAAGTCATCGTTTACAAACACTGAGTAAAAAGAGTCTTAATAGATGGAGGAGCTGGACTTAATATATGTACTTTAAAGCTTATCCGTGCATTAGGCTTCTCAGAAGAGTCTATTGATCCCCATAAAAAGATTACCATAAAGGCATATGATGATGAGGAAAGGTCCTCTAAAGGTACTGTGATGTTACCCATTCAAGTGGGACCAGTGCAAAAGGATACTATGTGTCAGGTCTTAGACATAGATCTCACCTACAATATCTTGTTAGGGCGACCCTGGATACATGAAATGCAAGCAGTGCCTTCTACGTATCACCAGTGTGTCAAATTTACTTATGACAGACAAGAAATCTCCATATCTGCTGATCACAATCCATTTCAACATTGCAACGCAATGGAGGCAGCCCAAGACAGTTTAGTTCCTCATAATAGAGAAAAGCAGCGATCTTCAACATCAGATCTATAAATGACAAAGCTCAACTCATTATTTGGAGCTTTCAAACAGCAAATGCAAATCAAAGACCAAGGCATGGGAGAATACTCTTTGGAACCCCTATGTTTGGCCAAATTACCGACATCACCCAGATCTCATGGATTGCTACTATATCAACACATCTAGTAACTCAACCCATCACCAAATTTGATGGTACCTTCATCCAATTGGGCACTCTAGCACATGAATCAGAAGATAAGGACATTCTTAGCTGGTTATACAAAGATGAGGAAGAAGATAAAAGAGCAGCTACTCTGGATATTGTTCTACCAACACACCTGTATGGAAAAGGATACTTAATCATGCAACAAATGGGATATGATGGTAAAGGACCTATTGGGAAACACAAAGAAGGAGTCACTGAACCCATAGATCTTCCTTCACAGCCCAGTAGAGACAAAACAGGATTGGGTTGTAAGCTCACTTTCCTATTAAGAAAGCCGCCATGCATAACTGTGAAATCTCAATGGAAAGTAAAGAAGAAGTACAAAGAAGAATCCTGGTAGGAGCACTATTTGAGTCAGCAGAAACAATCTGCAAAGCATGGGAACATCAAGAACATAAGTTACATTAGGAAAAGCTTCTAAGCCACAAGAAGGCCATATCTGCAGCAGTAGCTCATATTCAAGATCCACTATTTCAAGAACAAATAAAATCATCTCAGGATACCATTATTTCTCCCCAAGGAGGCACAATCTATGAACAAATACAGAAAGTAGAAGCAGGATCTCACACCGAATCAACAAAAACTATCAAAATCGTATCCATTATCAAAGATTTGTTTTCACCATACAACATACCAATTTATAGCACTGATAGAATCTGGGATGATGCCTCCGAGACTAATTCCAATGAATATGAATGGGGTACCTACTCAAATGCTACTACAGATATCCCTAATAACACTGGCACCATACCCCTTTCTCAGGAAGAGCATAACGCAGAAGATAGACCTCTTGAATTTGGACCACAGAACATCTATGACACCAAGGAAAGCGAATAGAAACATTATGAACAAGTCTATACGGAAGATAATACCATCGAAGACCTCGATGAAATCCTGGACTTCTTTAAAACCAAGAACAATCACGATGAAACCTCTGTCTTGACACTTACAGTAGCAGAACTTGATCCACCAAATGATTCCTTGCCACTTGTCTTTCCTGACCTCATAAACTGGGATGAACCTGAAATCCATGATATACCAATTTTCCTAGATGATAAATCTATTATCCATTACCTATGTACTGTTAATCCAGAAACAGGCTCTACCAGTAAACAAGGTAATGACATCTACAATCCTGGGAGTGCCAAGTCTCTCAGTCGCAAAAATGAACCAAGTAAAAGATCTGATGCTGAAAACCAGTCAATGGCAGCTCTAGATCACAAAAAAGTAAAAATAAAGGATGCATCTCAGGGTGAAAACCTTTTTAAGGCACCTAAAGATGGGAGACTTGACACTCTTCCTGAACACTTTCATGAGCGATCACCCATATTGATTGAGCCCACTCAATCAATCAACATTGGTACCACAGCAGTAAAAAGCATACACCTTGCAGAATCTCTGACAGAGGAGGAAAGATCAACATTTATCATTTTATTTAAAGAACAACAAATTAACTTTGCTTGGTCATATGCCGATATGCCCAGAGTAGATCCACACTTAATCATACATCACTTGTCCATCTCTCCAGGAGTTAAACTAGTCAAACAAAAGCTATGAAAGATGAATCCACAGGTGGCACTCATGGTTAAAACTAAACTGAAGAAACTATTAGATGTCAGATTCATCTGACCCATTGACTATGTAGAATGGATTTCCAATATAGTACCAGTATCAAAACCAGACGACAGTATCAGAATCTGCACTGATTTTAGAGATATCAATAAAGCCTGTCTAAAAGACGACTTTCCTCTACCCAGTATCGACATAATTGTAGACCTCACAGTGGGCCATGCAATGCTCTCACTAATGGACGGTTTCTCAGGCTATAATCAAATCAAAATAGCCCCAGAAGATCAAGATAAAACCGCATTCACCTGTCCTTGGGGAACGTACTGTTGGAATGTTATGCCTTTTGGCTTAAAGAGTGCAGGGGCTACTTATCAAAGGACAATGAGAACAATCTTTCATGACATGATGCACACATTTATGGAAGATTATGTGGACGATTTACTAGCTAAATCCTTCACTAGAGCAGAACATCTCGACATCCTGGACAAGATTTTTGATCGATTGGAAAAATTCCAAGTCAAGCTCAACCCTAAGAAGTGTGTCTTCGGGGTTACATCAGGCAAGTTACTAGGGTACATAGTCTCAGCTAAAGGTATTGAAGTAGATCCAGCAAAGGTACAAGCCATTATGGAGATGCCACCACCAAAGAATATCAGTCAACTCAGATCTCTACAAGGACGGCTCCAATCAATTAGGCGATTCATTGCTCAACTAGCCGATAAAAGTCTACCATTCAATCATTTACTACACAAAAATGTACCATTCAGATGGGAGACCAAGTGTGCAGAATCTTTTTATCAAATCAAACAGTACCTGATGAATGCACCAGTTCTAGTACCACCAGTCGCAGGAAAGCCACTTATCCTATATATCTCAACAACAGATATATCGCTGGGGGCACTATTGGCACAAGAAGATCAACAAGGAAAGGAATGAGCCATCTACTACATTAGTAGGACATTGACTGGCTATGAACTCAACTATACATTCATTGAAAAGGATTGCCTAATAGTGGTCTTCGCATCTCAGAAGTTTCGACATTATATGCTAGCACACACCATTAAGCTAGTAGCAAAAATTGATCCTCTCAAATATCTACTCAGCAAAGTAGCTTTTACTGGATGATTGGATAAATGGGTCATGATTCTCAGTGAATTCAACATCCAATACACAGAAAGACAAGCCATCAAAGGACAAGCAATTGTAGATCAGCTGGCTGAAGCACCACTACCAGGAAAACAAACTATGGAGATTGAATTTCCAGACAGGGACGTTCTTTCTCTTTCTACCAAAAAATGGACTCTCTACTTTGATGGATCCTACACCCAACACGGTTCAGGTGCTGGCATTCTTTTCATCACTCCTGAGGGACACACTATACCAAGATCATATAGGCTTAGTTTCCCATGCACGAATAATGTGGCTGAATATGAGGCATTGGTTATAGGTATCAAAATGGTCGTAGAATGGAAAATCACAGAGTTAATGGTCTATAGAGATTCACAACTAGTCATCAATCAAGTCAACAATGACTATCAAACAAAGGATGACAAGCTACTACCCTACAAACGAATGGTGGATGACTTCAAGCAATATTTTGTACACATCACCTTTGAGCAGATACCAAGGTTGAACAACAAAGTAGTCGATGCCATGGATACTATCGCTTCATTACTACAAATTCTAGAGCAATAGAGTTGTTACGAGTTCCTGGTAGAGCAACTGTTCTCCCCAGCCTATGACCACTTTGAATCCCATGTTATCTATGCCTTGACTGGTTCAGATTCTCCGTTATATGGACCAATATATGACTGCCTTAAGAACAATATCTTACCCATTGACCAATCCCGTAACCAGAAATGAAGTTTTGTCTGGCAAGCTGCTCGTTATACCCTTACCGCTGATACTTTGTACTGTCGAGGTCTAGATGGTACTCTTCTTCGTTGCCTTGATCGTAATGATTCTGATTCTTCTTTACACGAGCTTCATGAAGGTATTTGTGGAACACATTCAAGTGGGACTACTCTTGCTAAAAAGCTTCTAAGGATGGGATACTACTGGCCTACAATGGAGAAAGATTCTTACCACTTCGCCAAGAAATGTCCTAAATGCCAGATCCTTGGCAATCTGATACATGCACCAACACAAGAACTGTAGCCATTTACAACATCATGGCCCTTTTGTCAGTGGGGACTAGACTTAGTCGGCAAAATTCATCCTTCATCTTCAAATGGACACAAGTTCATCATAATTGCAACAGAATACTTTACCAAATGGATAGAAGTAGTTCCCATGACCACGGTAACTGAGAAACAAATTGCTTCTTTTATCCTAAATTATCTGATCTGCAGATATGGTATTCCAAGTTCAATCATCACGGATAATAGACAACCTTTCAATAACCAAGATGTACAAGAACTATGTGAAAAATTCAAAATCCAATATCGGTTCTCTACACCATACTACCCACAGGGAAATGGTCAAGCCGAAGCATCTAACAAGACAATACTAAAAATCCTAAAGAAAACAGTGAATGATGCAAGCAAAGATTGGCACATACAACTTAATGCAGCACTTTGGGCATACAGAACCAACATCCGCATGCCTACAGGAGCAACACCATACTCATTAGTATATGGATTAGAAGCCATTTTACCTCTGGAGGTAGAAATCCCATCTCTCAAAGTCTCTTTGAAAGGTTTAATCCCAGATGAAGAGTATCGAGTTAACCAACTGCAAGAACTTGAACTATTAGATGAAAGACGTCAGCATGCGTACACTCATCTCAAAGCATATCAGCAACGCATGTGCAGCAGCTATAACCACAAAGTCATTCCTCGAATCTTCAAAATTGGCAACCTGGTACTCAAAGAAAATCCTAAAAACCAACAAGATTGGGAAAAGAAAGGAAAATTTGAGCCTAACTGGTTAGGTCCCTGTGTCATCATATCAGCCTATGGATTAGGCGCATATCAGCTAATAACTTCAGAAGGAGATGTGCTCGAAGAACCAACTAACAACAGTCACCTAAAGAAATACTATACCTAAAGAAGTCTAATGCACGAAAAAAGCCAAAACAAGCATAGAATCTGGGATGATGCCTCCGAGACTGATTCCAATGAATATGAAAAGGGTACCTACTCAAATGCCACTACAGATATCCCTAATAACACTGGCACCATACCCCTTTCTCAGGAAGAGCATAACGCAGAAGATAGACCTCTTGAATTTGGACCACAGAACATCTATGACACCAAGGAAAGCGAACAAAAACATTATGAACAAGTCTATACGGAAGATAATACCATTGAAGACCTCGATGAAATCCTGGACTTCTTTAAAACCAAGAACAATCATGATGAAACCTCTGTCTTGACACTTACAGTAGCAGAACTTGATCCACCAAACAATTCCTCGCCACTTGTCTTTCCTAACCTCATAAACTGGGATGAACCTGAAATCCATGATATACCAATTTTCCTAGATGATGAATCTATTATCCATTACCTATGTACCGTTAATCCAGAAACAGGCTCTACCAGTAAACAAAGTAACGACGTCTACAATCCTGGTAGTGCCAAGTCTCTCAGTCGCAAAAATGAACCAAGTAAAAGATCTGATGCTGAAAACCAGTCAATGGCAGCTCTAGATCACAAAAAAGTAAAAATAAAGGATGCATCTGAGGGCAAAAACCTTTTTAAGGCACCTAAAGATGGGAGACTTGACACTCTTCTTGAACACTTTCATGAGCGATCACCCATATTGATTGAGCCCACTCAATCAATCAACATTGGTACCACAACAGTAAAAAACATACACCTTGCAGAATCTCTGACAGAGGAGGAAAGATCAACATTTATCATTTTCTTTAAAGAACAACAAATTAACTTTGCTTGGTCATATGCCGATATGCCCAGAGTAGATCCACACTTAATCATACATCACTTGTCCATCTCTCTAGGAGTTAAACTAGTCAAACAAAAGCTATGAAAGATGAATCCACAGGTGGCACTCATGGTTAAAACTAAACTGAAGAAACTATTAGATGTCAGATTCATCTGACCCATTGACTATGTAGAATGGATTTCCAATATAGTACTAGTATCAAAACCAGACGACAGTATCAGAATCTGCACTGATTTTAGAGATATCAACAAAGCCTGTCTAAAAGATGACTTTCCTCTACCCAGTATCGACATAATTGTAGACCTCACAGTGGGCCATGCAATGCTCTCACTAATGGACGGTTTCTCAGGCTATAATCAAATCAAAATAGCCCCGGAAGATCAAGATAAAACCGCATTCACCTGTCCTTGGGGAACGTACTGTTGGAATGTTATGCCTTTTGGCTTAAAGAATGCAGGGGCTACTTATCAAAGGACAATGAGAACAATCTTTCATGACATGATGCACACATTTATGGAAGATTATGTGGATGATTTACTAGCTAAATCCTTCACTAGAGCAGAACATCTCGACATCCTGGACAAGATTTTTGATCGATTGGAAAAATTCCAAGTCAGGCTCAACCCTAAGAAGTGTGTCTTCGGGGTTACATCAGGCAAGTTACTAGGGTACATAGTCTCAGCTAAAGGTATTGAAGTAGATCCAGCAAAGGTACAAGACATTATGGAGATGCCACCACCAAAGAATATCAGTCAACTCAGATCTCTACAAGGACGACTCCAATCAATTAGGCGATTCATCGCTCAACTAGCCGATAAAAGTCTACCATTCAATCATTTACTACACAAAAATGTACCATTCAGATGGGAGACCAAGTGTGCAGAATCTTTTTATCAAATCAAACAGTACCTGATGAATGCACCAGTTCTAGTACCACCAGTTGCAGGAAAGCCACTTATCCTATATATCTCAACAACAGATATATCGCTGGGGGCACTATTGGCACAAGAAGATCAACAAGGAAAGGAATGAGCCATCTACTACATCAGTAGGACATTGATTGGCTATGAACTCAACTATACATTCATTGAAAAGGATTGCCTAATAGTGGTCTTCGCATCTCAGAAGTTTCGACATTATATGCTAGCACACACCATTAAGCTAGTAGCAAAAATTGATCCTCTCAAATATCTATTCAGCAAAGCAGCTCTTACTGGACGATTGGTTAAATGGGTCATGATTCTCAGTGAATTAGACATCCAATACACAGAAAGACAAGCCATCAAAGGACAAGCAATTGCAGGTCAGCTTGCTGAAGCACCGCTACCAGGAAAACAAACTATGGAGATTGAATTTCCAGACAGGGACGTTCTTGCTCTTTCTACCAAAAAATGGACTCTCTACTTTGATGGATCCTACACCCAACATGGTTCAGGTGCTGGCATTATTTTCATCACTCCTGAGGGACACACTATACCAAGATCATATAGGCTTAGGTTCCCATGCACGAATAATGTGGCTGAATATGAGGCATTGGTTATAGGTATCAAAATGGTCGTAGAATGGAAAATCACAGAGTTAATGGTCTACGGAGATTCACAACTAGTCGTCAATCAGGTCAACAACGACTATCAAATAAAGGATGACAAGCTACTACCCTACAAACGAATGGTGGATGACTTCAAGCAATATTTTGTACACATTACCTTCGAGCAGATACCAAGGTTGAACAACAAAGTAGCCGATGCCATGGCTACTATCGCTTCATTACTACAAATTCCAGAGCAACAGAGTCGTTATGAGTTCCTGGTAGAGCAACTGTTCTCCCCAGCCTATGACCACTCTGAATCCCATGTTATCTATGCCTTGACTAGTTCAGATTTTCTGTTATATGGACCAATATATGACTACCTTAAGAACAATATCTTACCCATTGACCAATCCTGTAACTAGAAATGAAATTTTATCTGGCAAGCTGCCCATTATACCCTTACCGCTGATACTTTGTACCATCGAGGTCTAGATGGTACTCTTCTTCGTTGCCTTGATCGTAATGATTATGATTCTTCTTTACACGAGCTTCACGAAGGTATTTGTGGAACACATTCAAGTGGGACTACTCTTGCTAAAAAGCTTCTAAGGATGGGATACTACTGGCCTACAATGGAGAAATATTCTTACCACTTCGCCAAGAAATGTCCTAAATGCCAGATCCATGGCAATCTGATACATGCACCAGCACAGGAACTGCAACCATTTACAACATCATGGCCCTTTTGTCAGTGGGGACTAGACTTAGTCAGCAAAATTCATCCTTCATCTTCAAATGGATACAAGTTCATTATAACTGCAACAAAATACTTTACCAAATGGATAGAAGCAGTTCACATGACCACAGTAACTGGGAAACAAATTACCTCTTTTATCTTAAATTATCTGATCTGTAGATATGGTATTCCAAGTTCAATCATCACGGATAATATACGACCTTTCAATAACCAAGATGTACAAGAACTATGTGAAAAATTCAAAATCCAACATCGGTTCTCTACACCATACTACCCACAAGGAAATGGTCAAGCCGAAGCATCTAACAAGACAATACTAAAAATCTTAAAGAAAACAGTGAATGATGCAGGCAAAGATTGGCACGTACAACTTAATCCAGCACTTTGGGCATACAGAACCAGCATCCGCACGCCTACAGGAGCAACACCATACTCATTGGTATATGGATCAGAAGCCATTTTACCTCTGGAGGTAGAAATCCCATCTCTCAGAGTCTCTTTGAAAGATTTAATCCCAGATGAAGAGTATCGAGTTAACCAACTGCAAGAACTTGAACTATTAGATGAAAGACGTCAGCATGCGTACACTCATCTCAAAGCATATCAGCAGCGCATGTGCAGCAGCTATAACCACAAAGTCATTCCTCGAATCTTCAAAATTGGCGACCTGGTACTCAAAGAAAATCCTAAAAACCAACAAGATCGGGAAAAGAAAGGAAAATTTGAGCCTAACTGGTTAGGTCCCTATGTCATCATATCAGCTTATGGATTAGACACATATCAACTAACAACTTCAGAAGGAGATGTGCTCGAAGAACCAACTAACAATAGTCACCTAAAGAAATACTATACCTAAAGAAGTCTAATACATGGAAAAAGCCAAAACAAGCAAAAAAAAAAAAAAAAATCCCAGAAAAAGCAAATAACAAGGTACAATAAAAGCAACTGGTGAAAACCTGGTAATAGGCGCTATTGTGAGAGGACGACTCCTCTATCTAAATCCACATTCTTCTCTTCACCATAAAACACTATCGGCCATCACCCAACACTTAGGAAAAATCCATTCAGGACATACTTAGCGTAGTCATTATCCTGGTCCATCTATATATCCTCTTACCACCTTCCACCATGGCTTGGAAAACCCTCTACATATTCACGTCAAGAGGAACACTCAGCTAAGGGCAATAGATCGTCAAAATTTGCAACACATTCAAGACATCAAAACTATTAGCCAAAACTCAAAATCAAAGCATCCAATGAACAAAACTAAACTTCATCGCAAAAGCAACAACAAAGCCGCACAAGAAATACCAAAGATGGATGATTTTCTGAAGTACTAAATGTTGCATTATCGCATAAAATCTTGACTATTTTTGCATTTTGAACTTTTTAAATTATTGGATTCTCTACCTTTTCTCACTAAAATGCTTCAAAGCTAGAGATAATGGGGAAACTCCAATATTTTCTCAGTCTTCTGTCTGGGAGGCGATCATTTGTACTGTGTGAATACTTGCCTCGAGATGTGATACATTGAATGTCACTGAAGGTATGATTCTGCTTCACGCATACAAATGATTTAATCTTGTCTGTTTATACGCAATCCGCACTCTGGTCGTCCTGGTTCAATTATACCTTGACGCTTGTGCTATCTTGCAAAATCAAACATCATGTAAATTTTTCTTAGGTCATTATGGTTCAATTATACCATTATGCTTATATAAATTTTTAACATATCCCAAAATCAAAGCTCAATGATGACACTTATCTTGAAAGCAAATAACATATGGTTATATCAGGATGGCAAATACAGAATGAGGATGCTCCAAAAATAATTAGCTGCATATCATTTTACAATTAGTTGCATATCATTTTACAATTTGTTGCATATGATTATCATCCATCTCATTTTCTAGATACATCTCACAGCATATCATTATCATACATCTCATTTTCAAGATATATCTCACAGCATATCATTATCATACATCTCATTTTCAAGATACATCTCACAGCATATCATTATCATACATCTCATTTTCAAGATACATCTCACAGCATATCATTGTCATACATCTCATTTTCAAGATACATCTCACAACATATCAAAGCATACATCCTGCATCATACATTATATCATATATTTATGCATTGCATCATCATAAAATAAAGAAAAGAGCGCATAGAACATACATCCATATAGCACACCACATGATCAAAGACAATGATGCCGTATATATATATCTCAAAAATGATCAAAATGTACAAAATCTGTCGTATCTGTGCCCAGTACAAAGAATACAATGATCAACAATACAAGGGAGACAATGTCTCTCAAGTATGACTATCCCCTGATAGAGATGGTCTGGCTCCAGAAGTCCCCACCCCTAGATCTCCAGGGGGATCATGTCTCGATGGCCATGTCACCCCTTGGCTCTCTGACTGCGACCCAGTATCTCAAGATCGACTGGATCTCGACTATGTAAAGCTCTGTACTCGGCGATCCCTGGGTACCGCAACCTCATAGTGATGACGGTAGTACTCCACCTCCTGAGCTCTCAAAGATAGCTCTCTTAGGGTGTCTCTCATCGGACCACCACCGCTGCTCTCCGCACGCTCGCTACAAGCTCCTCTACTCGACCCCGCCGCTCTATCTCTGTGTCTCGCTCAATGGTCAACTGCGCAATCTACCGCTGATATGTCAATAGCTGTGCCTGTAGCTGCTGTACCATCATTTGTAAGGTCCTAATTTGTGCATCCTCAACATGAGTGGGGATCCGGACCATAGGGGTACCTGTGTAGGGGTATCCCCTCCCCCTTTGCCTGTCCTCGGTGCTGGAGGCGGGAGCACATCCGTCCTCCTCCTCTGAACTAGCCATGTCGCCTCGTTAGTCCCCCCCCACTGCAGCTAGAACCTCCCCCACCCTCCCCTCTCCACCTGCTCCAATGGCCAACCTGCCTCTCCCTCTATCCATCACCGCCCGTCTAACTGCTCTCACCAAACCTCTATCTCCACCTCCCTCGTCATCATCATCATCATCATCAAATGAAGGCCGCATCTCCTCTGGATCTGATATCCTCGCCACTGCCCGCACAATGAATAATCTGGCGAAATCATCTGTCATGCCTACATCCAAAATCTCTGGGGCATAATCCCATATCTGGCCCGCTAAGCTGACAAACTCCTCTACAACCGCCACACTATAAATAGTCGGACCCCAATCTAGTATGTCCTGCCTCCGACGTGCATACAAGCAGGCCCCCTGAGGTATACCCTGCTGTCGACCAAACTGTCGCAAAACTTTGGTGACCATGAACCTCTCGATCACGAATGGGGTCCTCCTGATCAGGTATCTCATCATGAAAATAGAGGGCATCTCCAGCCCATCCTCCGCCCATACCTCGCACCTTGTATACAGTTGCCAAGTGACCATATCAATGTCATCCAACACTCTCCTCCAATGCTCCAATTTTCCCAGCTTACGCTGGACAACTAGACCCCTGTAACCATAAGCATAGGCACGTCCAACAGGCCTATCTCTATCTGCTAATGGCCTGGCTGTCGGAATGTGCTCCCAGCACCATACCTGTAGGAGCGTCATGCTAGCTGAAAAACTACCGTAACCCAGGTATACCACCTCGTGCAAATCCCTATACAGATGGGCTAGCATAGCTGATCCCCACGCAAACTTGCGACCCTGTGTCACCATATCCTCTAAAACCAGCCCCCATCCCACAGATAATCCCTTCGACCTACAGTCGGGACATAGAAAGCCACCTATAAACCCTGCCAGTACTGATGGAAGCAGTGCATAATCCAAGTCCAGGAACTCCTGCCAAGGGATCTCATATCCACATACTGTCTCATCATGAAATATACGGCGAAGTGCTTTTGTACCACCCTCCTCTGACTGCTCATAAGGTAGTAGTGAACCTACTACTGGTATGCGCAGAATCCTGTAACAGTCCTCTAGCATGACTGTCATCTCACCCATGGCAAAGTGGAAGGTGTTTGTGTCACTGTGCCACCTCTCTGCGAGCGCTGTAAATAAACCCCGGTTCACAGTGAACTGAGGCATATCCAACAGGGAAGTAAGACCGCATCTCTCGATAATGTCAAGGTCGGCTTGTGCCAACCGTGGTATAAAAGTCCAAGGCCTAGGAAATCGCTCACGCGACTGAACCACGCCCAATCACTCCTGTCAACTAGCAAAACAGGTCCAATATCAGTTTCCAAATCAAAACAAAGATATCAAAATCAAAATCACATCAAAAACATGAAACAATTTTCTCATCTACATCAAGTTCAACATCCTATCATTTCATATCAGCTTGTAAAACAACTCAAGTTATAAAAAACCATATCAAAACTTGTAAAACAACTCAAGTCTCCAAATCACATAAACTTGTAAAACAACTCAAGTTTCCCACCCATATCAGCTTGTAAAACAACTCAAGTTTCCAACCCATATCAGCTTGTAACACAAATCAGGCTCCACACAATGAACTTGAAACACAGTGCGAAAACAAATCATACTTTGATCAAAACAACACATTAATATCTATGCATAACTTGAAATATCGCAAATCAAAACAAGTTATATCCACACTCATATTGGACAAATCAATAAAAACCATGATAGCAAAACACAACAACGCACAAATTACACCTATCCTGACAAAAAATGGCCTTATCCTATCAATTTTTCTCATTCAAAAATCACCCCATCTCACAAAATTTTTCCTGATGCGCTAAAACAAATTGTCTATGCGCTAAAATACACCCATACACTAAGCTGTTTTCTCCACGTGCTAATCTATTTACCCTATGCGCTAGACTGACTCTACACGCTCTCCCTTTTTCCTCCATGCGCCACCCAACCTACCCTATGTGCTAAAACCGATTTATGCGCTAACCTACACCATGCTGGCGCTACTTATTTGACCCTATGCGCTAGGTCTATCCTACGCACTAAATCCCCTTACCCATGCAAACCCCTGTGACCCCTATGCGCTAGGTCTAACTCAAGCGCTACCCTGTTGACCTGACGCGCTACCCTATGTTCAACATGTGCTATTCTACCACCATGCGCTAACCTAAAACTTTCATGTGCTACCCTATTTATTTCGGATGCAACCCTAACTTAAAATGCTATGCGCTACCTAAATTATCGTATGAGCTAAATTATGACTTCTATGCGCTAAATCGATGAAACCGGATTTCAAAAATAAAAAACTGACCAAAAATGACAAAATCAAAAATCAAAAAAGGGTCAATGACGTTGACTTACTGGTGGTCCATATGTGGCAGGTCTCCGGTACCTCCGAACACGCTCAAAACGATGCCTGAAATACGGAATGGGCATTTTGACTTCTCTCCACAATCTCTTTCTCCAAAGTCAACAATGCACAAATGAATCAAATCAAAGCACTTTTCCCCTTTTATAGGAGAAAAATGAAATTAGGGTTAGGGAAATGGGCATGTAATTTGCTCGCGGTCTCCCTTATACCCTAAAACGTGTAACTTATCGGGAGATGAATCAATTTAAACATTTCACATAGACAAAATCATACACACCAAACACAAATAACCAAATCAAATCAAAATTTTCCAAATATTGATTCATCTCCCGAGGGGGCATCACCATCAAATATCGAATCTGGGGCATCACACATCAAATCAAATCTGGGGCACGACTTGAAAATCATAAAAGCAACATAAAATTTCATTTGATCATAAATCATGATAACACATCATTTTCTTTGAAATAACATGTGCACACACGTCACTTCAAAGAGGGGCAAAATGTAGACGTATAAAAATGACCATATTCCTAAATGAATATTTTATGTTCATTTCTCTATTTAATTAAATCTAATTTAATTGAATCACCCACATTCTTCTATTTAAATTAAGTAAATTACTCAATTTATTTAAATTAAATTCACTAGACTTCTTTTTACCATTTAATGAATAAATCATTTTATTCAATTAAATCCCTTCTATCCACTTTTAATTAAATTCAAATTTAATTAAATAGTTTATCCTAAATTGAATAAATCTAATTTATTTGATTTCCCCAATTGCAACCAAATTGAATGAAATTCATTTTATTCAATTAAAATCCTATTATCCCTCCATCCACTTGCAAAATCCTACATCTCCCACTTGCTTCCTAAACCCTATTCCTAACCCCCCCTTCTAGACTCTTCTAATCACTTCTAAATTAACCTAACCCATCTTCTAAACTTTGTCACATCCCTAAACAAAGGGAAGTCACTTCTCAAACCCTCAAAGTCTTCAATAACCATTAAAGGCTCCAAGTCTCCAACAACTTTCTCTTACAAACCATTAATGGTTAACTCAACCCCCTTGCATGATTAGAGACTTTCTCTAAACTCAACCTCCATGTAACCCAAGGGTCTCATCAAGCATTCATTTCTTTGACCATGGTTATCTCTTAATTATTTGCACAAGAGTTTATCCTTTGATAAAAGCTTAATCCAATGGGTAATCTTAACTTAAGCTTGACCCTTACCCCCTAAGATAACCATGAGGTCTTCTCAGGCATTTAATGTCTCCAACCCCTTTTCTTGACTAGTCTTATGTTGACATTTGTCACCATTTCATTGGTGCCAATTGCAAACATGGATTCCCAACTTTCAAATTCAACCCTTGATTAAACCTTTCAATTGTGACCATCCATTGCCCTATTTTTGCTATAAATAGAGCTCTCATTCCTCCATTTAAAAAACCAAGTCTTTAGCATCATACTTATGCTCAAATACATTCAAGCTTTCATATATCATTTATGCTCATCATTTAGCCTCTCTTTTAACTAGGAATTAGTCTAAATATGCATGTTTAGAATACTTTCTTTATCATTTAGCTCAATCATAGACTAATATATCATGTTAGGATAGTATTTATACTAACCTTGTCATCTTATAATCTAGTTTATTGCATTTCTAGAATCATGCATAGCTTAGGATGCATCTCATACTAAATCACCAAAAAAAGCATCCCTCGTTCTTGCATTTGCCATCCCTACACCATTTTGCTCAGTGATTTGAGAGCAAAAACGTTGGTTTGAGGGACCGTGCAAGATAGAGAACCATGAAACCATCCTTGGGAAGCTGAGTTATGCTTCATAACTCAATAGCTTGCACCAAGAAGTCATGTGGGTGTGTGAGCAAGGATCCATAGAGCTCCATTTTTTGCATATTGAGTTCTATCGACCCGCTTTTCCTGCTTACACCAGTATAAATATGTCTTTTCAAACATTCCTTTACACAGTATCCAGCTCAACAACGAAGCTTCTTGAAGAAATGGATACTCCCGTCAGGCTCATCGATAGTTGGGCACAGGTCGCTTTCTTAGGTAATATTTCAGATCAGAGGCTATAAGGGATGACACGATGCAAAAATCCCCTGATCATTGCTTCCATCAAATGGGTGCTTGGCAAGGATTTTATTGCTGACGTGGACAAATACCGTGTAAACACAGATATTTGCTCATGTTTTGTAGCTTCATTACTAGATACTAGGATGACTAGTTACCTGACCTTGGAGCTAGATAAAGCATTCTTCTCCCTAGATTATCTACGTGGATTAGAAGACATGGTGGCATATTACGTCCCTTTCAGAGGCTTGCCTCTGGCCTCAGATTTGCGGCAGTTCATCACCTTGGGTGAGGAAGTGACCTGGCATCCGCTTACAGGCAGTCTGAAAACCATGTCGCTATCATCTCATCGCTTTCGAACGGATCTTGCTGCGGAGTTCCTCCTTCGGATCCATCTGATAGTGCCCATTTCAGTTGGCACTAAATGGTATATTGAATTCAAAGACTACATATTTTCACGAATCTTGACGCCACATGCCCAATCCAACTTGGTGCTCGTGTCAATAGCTTCGGAGCCTGGAGATGACTTTGGCCATGAGTGGTTGGAGGGAGAAGATGCCGAAGATGAAGCTTTTGACTCTGATTTCGAGATGGATGAGGATGAAGATGAAGAAGATTCTTGAGATAGTACCATCCTGTCTTCAGAAAGATTTGTCTTTTTTCTTCTTCTTAAAAACTAGGCCGCAGGCCTCATGTATATATTGTAACAAGATACTTATAATATAATGATTTATTTTTGTTTGATCAAGGTGTATCTTGTGATTCATTTTTACTTCAAGAATGCATGAATAAACATAATTAGATAAATAAGGCACATGAAAAAATACTATTTACATTATGTACATTAGGATAAAGCTGCTAGTGAAAAGGTTTAAGGTGGAACCCGTTGACCGAGATTCTGAGAGAATCTCCTTGCATATCCTCGAGCTCAAAAGCATCGAAAACTTTGCAATTTATAATATGGAAGGGTCCCTCCCATAAACCATCAAGTTTGGCATGCTGACCAGGTTTGGCTGCCCTCTCATTGTGTTTCAAAACAAGGTTGCCTTGTTTGAATCCCGGGTCAGAAATTTTCTTATTATCAAACCACCTATTGACGGTTTGCATCCTTGTCGTAAACCAACTTGTATGGAGAATTCTTTAGGAATTGTTTGGGTACTATCCGATCTTCCCATAAAGCACTCCTCAAGTGGTGATGCCACTCCCTTTTGTGCTCAGAGCCCATCCTTTTAATGAGCCTTATGAGATTCTTGTTAGTGGACACAGCTTGGTCATTTCCCTGTGGATAATAGTTTGAGGAGGTCTTTAGGTAGACACCTCTACTGAGAGCGAACTGGGTGACTCTTGATCCTATGAATGCTAGCACATTATCTGATATTATGGTCTTTGGGGGACTATATCGACTCACTAAATCTTCCAGAAATGTTAATATTTCAGCCTCTGATGAATTCCTTAGGGGAACAACCTCAGTCCATCTGGTCAAGTAGTCAATCGCAGTTCAGATCCACTTTTGTCTAGCTGAGTTTGGGGGGTTGATCATCCCTATGAAGTCAAGACCCTACTGAGAAAAGGGTTCCTCCGCCATTATGGGCCTGAGCGACATTGCCACCTTTCTGCACCTGCCAATGTAGTACTGGCATTCTTTGCACTCTGTTACCAGGGTGTGCACATCTTTAAACATAGAGGGCCAAAAGTACCTAGCGTGAGTGATCTTAATGATGGTGGTTTGTGCTGAAAAGTGGCCTCCTGATGAACCATAATGAAATTCATGTAGAATCTTACTAGCTTGGCCCTAGTTCATGCAGCAGAGCAAGACTCCATCAAAATTTCTCTTAAAAAGTACTCCATCCACTAGGCAGAAGCTGCTGTTCTGCATCCTGTAAAATCTCCTCTTTTCGGGAGGGAGGCCTTCAGGAAAAATCTTAGTTTTCATAAAATATGTCTAAGTCTCCATCCAACACGCTTCTGTTGGTTCGGAGGTGACCATTACAACTTCCCCTGTAGCAACCTCGACTTCTTGGGGTTCAAGCTCTTGGGCTATGTACTCACACAAACCTTTTCCATGGATTACCTTGGTGAGTTTGACATCAATGTCATATTCCAGGATTTTGGTAATCCAGTTCACCCTCTTCTCTGTAATGTTGCCTTCCATGGTATATTCTCTAATTGAAGGGTGGCGACATACATAGTAGTCTTATTACAGGCGATAAAATGCCTAAACTTTTTTAGGCCTTTGACAATGGCCAAAGCTTGTTTTTCAAAAAAATTGTACTTAGCCTCATATTCCTTTAGAGTTTTGGAATGGAAAGCTATGGGGTGTTCACCTCTTTTGTTTGCATCTTTCTGGGTTAGAACCACATTGATGCTATAATGGCTAGAAAAAACATACATTATAAAATCTTTAGTTATATCGGGGTTGGATAGCACAGGGGCTGAAGAGATGGCATCTTTGATCTTCTTGAAAGCCTCTTTAGCTTCAGAAGTCCATTTAAAATTTATTTCCTTTTTAAGCATTAGAGTGATAGGCCTCACCATCCCAACAAAGTTTGAGATAGAGCGACTAATGAAGTTAACCTTACTTAGGAAGGACTAGACGCCCTTTTTGTTGACAGAAAGAGGAAGCTCCTTTATTTCCTTCACTTGAATAGGATCGATGGAGACTTCTTCCTTTGACACTACATACCCTAGTAATTTTCCTTGTGGGACCCCAAAGATTCATTTCTTTGGGTTTAATGAGATGCCAAACTCCAGACACTTCTAGAACACTAGCTCAAGATGATCAAAGTGATCTTCTTTGTGTTTTGAAAACATAGTCAAGCCATCCAAATATATGAGGATGATTTTTTTAATGAGCTCCTTGAAAGCCAGATCCATAGCTCTTTGAAAAGTTGCACCAACATTTGACAACCCGAAAGGCATATTCTGATAAGCAAATGTTTCCCATTTGGTTGTCTTATGTTGATCTTTTGGCTTCACCAATACTTGGTGGTAACCTGAGAAACCATCCAAAATTGAGAATATCTTTGACCCTGCTACTTTGCTTAACAACTATTCCATTGGTGGCAAAGGATAATGGTCTTTTAAAGATTCTTGGTTCAGGTCTCGAAAATCTACACAAAGCCGGATATCTCCATTCTTTTTCCTGACTGACAACAAATTAAATACCCATGTACTATGCTTGATGGGATAGATGATCTTTTGATTCTATCAGCTTCTTGAATTCCTAAGCCATAAGGAACTCAATTTTCATATTGATATGTCTTTGCTTCTGCTGGGTGGCTTGGCCCCATCGACAAGTTCAATGGTATGTTGAATGATGCTACAATTGTACCCTTTCAAATCCTCATATGGACATGTTAGCATGCCCACATATTCATTACAATATTGAGCCAGTCTCTCTCGGTCTTGCGAGGGAACTTTCTTTCCAACCTTGAGTATTCTCTTGTTCCCTACTGATATTTTGGCGTAGTCACCCTTATTACTTGTAAGTTTTCGCCTGTCATTTTTGGCATCATCATGGTCAAACAAATTTTCTAGGGTGATCAATCCATTTGGGAGCTTGTTGGATTTCAGTTGAATGATCTAATCTCCGTAAGCTTCCTTTACCTTAGGTTGCAATTGATCAAAAAACTCTCAAGTTTTGAATGAACAAAGCGATTTGCTCGTCGCTCTCAAAAACTTGCCTGTGGGTGTCATTGTGAGGAATAGCTGGCCAAACGATCACACAGACTGCCTGGGGATTAGCAAGCAGGTCCATAGTAGGATCAAATTGCGATCCAATACTAGCCATCTGATCAACAGTTGCATTTGTCTTTTGAGGAATCCTTTGGATGTTGAAAGCATCAAAGCTTTCGATCAGATCCCATGTCATATGGTGGTAGGATCTCATACGGACATGTTTGGTGCTAGATATTCCTCGGACCTGGTGTACGAACAACTCGGAATCACCCAGAACTTTAAACTACTTTATACCCATCCTTTTTGCCAAGATTAAGCCTTGGATTAGTCCTTCATATTCTACTTCATTGTTGGAGCAAGCAAACTACAGATGAAAAGAATTCAAAATCTGTTCACTCGAAAGTGAAGTGAGGCAAATCCTAGCCCCTAAACCTACTTTGCATCTTGCACCATCAAAGTGTGCGCTCCAGAGTGTAGAAGACAACTCTTCTTTATTCAATGGTTCTTTAGTTAGTTTCGGGATGACTTGATCTTCATAAAAAATGCCATAAGTACCAAGACCCGTGGCATGATAGTTGGAGTATGGATCGGAATTTATGAATTTATTGAGAAAAACCTCTTGGTCTGGTGGAATATCCCTAGTCACCTCCTTATCCTTGAGAAGTTCTACCATTTTCCTCTCTTCATTGGAGATGGAGGTATGAGTTGGCTCAAAATTGAGCATAGCCTGATCCGCTATGTGCTCAGTGTGAAGGGGTTCTGAAAGAATTTTGAGTTTAGCACCACGCTCGGTTTGAATGATAAGGTGGGACTAGTCTAGGGATAGGTAACCTCCTATTTTGGCAGTGAAGTCTCGAGAAAGGCAAAGGCCAAAAATAGGCAGGATGTCAATAACTACTACTTCTTGAGGTATGACGACACTAGGACACACAAACAACGTCAACGAAAGGCTTTTGATAAGACCCACGATCTAGACCTTATTCCCATCTAGTTGCATAACACCCTTACTTAAAGGCTCATATTTGATATTCAAAACCTCAACAATTTTCTTAGGTATGATGGTGGTGCTAGCACCAGAATCTATCATAGAATTGTGTGAAAGCTTATCTCCTACTATGAGGGTCAAATAGAAATGATTTGATTTAAGCTTACCTTCCGCTTGGGATTTAGGAGGTATGGCCTCATTTGTCAACACAGTCGGTGAGTGTGATCTATCCACGAGGGGCTGAAATTTTTCTTCTCTGACCCATGGAGAATTAGTAGCATTTTCGCCTGCAGTTTTCCCCACTTCAGATAGAGCATCTTTCAACCGATTCTTTTTCTCTGGGATACTAAGGAGATCCCATAAGGAGACATTTGTCAGGGCTTTCTTTATATATTCTACCATGTCCAACATTGACAACACCGATGTCTTTGTCTCTCTTAGCTTATAAGGGATAAATTCCTTTCTAGGGTATGTGATAGCGATTGTGGGTTGTTCAGGAGCTTTATCTGCGGTAAATATCCCTTGCATGCCTATATTCTCTCCCGTGAAGCGCCTTTTTGACTGGAGGTTATAATTTGATTGCACTTGAGGAGCTCCCGACCTTGATGTGGCTATGCCATTTGTGAGCATGACATCTTCATCCTCCATCCAAGAGAATAGTGCATGGTCTGGAGCTATCTCTGCTTCCTGCTCTATTGACATACCTTGCATTTGGGCAATGAGAGACGCATTTTCCATGCCAGGGGACGCATAAACTGAATCATTTGAAGCCATGCCTAGGTTCCGTTGAGTTGCAATTTTTTGTTGTAAATTGCATCTTGGACAATTTCTTAGAGCGTGGGCGTTGTTACATGGAAAACACCAAGAATTGGTATCATCCGCTAGATTATTCTATCTCACTGTCAACTATTTACCGATGTTAAGGTAGATAGTCTGTAAAGGATTGTGTATCGGAACTATCTAGCCATTCAGTTGACTTGGGGAAGTTTGGTTACTTGCATATTGGTTTTGTTGATATGCAGGTCTATTCCCTTGGAAATTTTGTTGGAAAGGGGGTCTAGAAGGTGGGATTTGGGACCTTTTTAGATTGACGATTTCATTTGAGAAATTTCTCAACAAATTTTTCATATCGCTGACCTCTGCAGCCAGAGATGAGGGTGGAGGCAGATTTGCTTGTTGGGGGTTGGGATATACATACATAGATTGGGACGCAAATGTGATGGGTATGGCTAGTTCCAGGACCTGATTTGATAGCTTAGGAAAGACCGACATGAGTGGTCGTGGTGCAAGCTTCCCAACATCGATTAGTTTATTTTCTACTTGGATTGCCAAATCAAACACTTGTGGGAGAGTATTGCCTCCTAAAGATTGAATCATCACATATATATCTGAGCTAAAGGCCTTTAGATAAAAGATGAATGCCATATCCGCATGGGGATGAGTGGACAATGATATTATTTGCCAGGTCCTCTGAAACCTTAAATCGAATTCTATCACTGCTTCCTAAGGGGCTCTCTTTATTGTAATAAATTGATGCATCAAGGATGACCTATTGGCCTTGTCGAAGAATCTCTAAAAGAAGTGGTCACCCAGCTGATCCCAATTGGCTATAGAATTTGGACCAAGGGATCTGTACTGATCTAGAGCTCTCCCTTTGAATGATGCCATGAACAATATCAAAGCTATATTTTGCTCAGTGATGTTATGAATGGTGCAGACATTGGCTACATCTTGCAGGTGCTCCCCAGGGGTCTTGGGACATTCCCCGATGAATTTAGGGACAACTTTTAGCACATCAGAGAGAATCGGGCCCCATACTATAGGTGGAACAAGAGGAATGAGAGGGCTTCCATTGTTCCATGTCACAAAGTTTCTAGGAGGAATCTAAGCCATTATCATAGGAACAACTGCAGGGAATGTATGTGGGTTCTGGGAAGAAGAGGTTGCAAGCGAATGGACATTTACCAGGGGTGGAAGAAGCAAACTAGGATTCAAAGCTGTCTGACTCCTGGTAATGGGTCTATGGCTCATAAACTAGCTTAGGCTTATTCAAAATTTGGGTCCCACCAGGCATGCCAGAAAAAGAAATGTTGACACTTAATTTTACATTAAACGCGAACAACCTTATGGGAAATTCAGTGATGGGGGACCTGTTGCACAAAACTCATTGAATGACCTCTGGGTTTGAGAAGCCGACTCTTCATACAATTGGGGGAGAAAAGGGGAAAGAGAAAACTTAAAACAAATGATCTACACTACTTAGGCGATACACTAGAACATTTTGGAAAAGCATTAATATCATATAAAACCCAGATACACATGGTTGTAAAGCCCATTCAACAATCTACATGCTCATAACCATTCGAGAGAATAATTCAACAAAAACTCATTCAACATAAAATGACATTAACCATTCATCCAATAGATAACAAGTCTCAGAACATAGTTTAATCCACGTAGTCTCACAACAAATATCATAGAAGTTATCGAACCTAAAAACAACACAAAAGTCAATATATTAAACTTAAAAAATAATCACAAAGGCCGTAGGCACAATTTGACATGTTTATCATTCATCAAATTTAATCAACATAAAGGCCTCTTTAATGAGCCAAAGTCTAGAAAACTCTCTAAAATTATAAACCCTTCTAAGCAAGGAAAATAAAGCATAAATAGAGCTCTTGACTCCTAACTAATAACTCGCAGCATCAACAACATCCTAGCAACTACTTCTGACAAGAAACTTGGTGTGGCACACCACGAGATACTACCCAGCGAAACAACCTTCAAAGTTGTTATCTCCACTGTATCGTGGCGATCCCTGCACTTGCCTAACAAGAAAATCGCGATGCACACCGCATCCTGGTTCACGAACTACCATGGAAGACACGCGGTGGCTCGAGGGACATCTAAAGTTGAGCGCAGAAAGAGAACCAGATCGAGCAACATGGGGACACCAAGTGTCTTTACCTTCACATGATGGATTGTGGGGCTGAGAAGTGTACCATGCTATAAAAACCCAAGCCACGTGGCAGCTCCGCGTTCTCTCAACTTTGAACGAGAAAAGCGAGCACCTAGAGGCAATGCCGCGACGCCACCTGGCGCGCACGCTGGCGAACGAGAAAATGGTCAAAAATAAAAAAGAATCACCACCACTTGATCAAAATGCTGCCTACGAGCAACCTCAAAATAATGTTATCATGACATAATTGGCTAATTAAATAATTTGGAATAATTATTTAATTATGAGAAGATAATGGAAATTGATTTAATTAAACAATAAATATTATTTAAGTAATTAAATAAAGGGGATTAATTAAATAATAAGATTATTTAATTAATATCAGAGGAAAATAGGTAGTTAAATAATTTAAAATTATTTAATTATGGGGTTGGAAGGTAATTTGAAATTTGAATTTGAAATGTAAGAATACTGTTAGATTAGAAGAATGAAGTCAAATTAATTAAATAATTAAAATTGTTCGATTAATAAAGAGGAAGAATTAGTGGGGTTGTCCTCGTGTCACAACGGTTGTAGGCTGCACACCTCTAGGTGGAGGTCTCGGGGTCGAAACCCTCAGGCCTCACATCATGCCGTCCAAGTTGGGCAGTATGGTGAGGTGGAGGTTTATCCTGCCCCCCGCTAACTGTGACTGTCCGTAGGTCCCCCATCTTGAAAAAACATTTGCTTTGGCCTGCAAGTACCGATAGACCAATCTAGTAGCGCGTACCGTGAGGAAGGCCTAGCACAGATGTAGGGTAAAGTTTGATGTCGACTCTTACTGTCAGCGCCTTGATCGATGGTTTGTCTCTGTTCATTGGCCAATGGAAATGATGAATGGTGCTTTTAAGCCATACAGGTGCTTCATCGAGGATGCCTTGGCTCACGAAATGGAGATGAGGTCCTCCCATGTGATCTCACTGGTTCATAGCTCCAGTCAAAAGCACTTGCCTTTAAAAAAAAAAAAAGAGGAATAATTAATAAAATTAGTATTTGCATGCATGGGACAATCTTAGGTGTTTACATTTTGCCCCTCTTTGTGACAATGTGATTTTGATCATTGTTTCAAAGAAAAATTGATAAAATATTGCCTTGGTATGCCCCTATAGCGACAAGGTAGTGCGGTGCCCCCTCAGAAAATTGGGTGGAAAGACATGAATTTAAGGCCAATTTGATAACAATTTATCTAGAATCCAAAAATATGTTTTTCTTAGAATAATGTTCTGATTAATATGAAAAATAGGTTTTAAGGACCCAAAACCTTTAACATAGAAGCATAAAATAGTTCATCAAAAAGTATCCAGACCAGCTTGAAACAACTTACAAAAAGACTGGCAAAAAGGCCAGTAAACTGAACGGACAACTAAAGAAAGGACCAACAAAGCGGAAAAACTAGAGAAAAGACAAAAAGACAAATAGCAACTATAAAAACTTAAGAAGATCAACCGCGTTATTGACCAGCTGGTCATAGTTTGCAGAAGCAACTTTGAGTTCTTCCATATCCTTGTTTGGCTTCTTCTCCTTCTTTTTGCCTTTGGTCCTTGTTCTAGGTCCTTGCACTTCTCCCGTACCTTCAATGTCGGGTTCTAGCTCCAGGGAATCCTTCTCATTCTCCAGTTTGTTGATGAGAATTTTGGTATTGTCAATCGAGGCCTTCAGAATGCTATAGCTTTGTTCAGCAATACTTTTGAGACATTTTTCAATTTTGTTGAATTTGTTGTCAGTTTCCTCCATTCTCTGGTCTATAGCATTGTCATTGGTTTTTATCTATGTCAGGGCCTTCTCAATTTGCTCAAAGCTAGGTTTGAAGGAAGCTCTGATCTCTTCGGCTCTGGAAATAGTTTTACTCAAATCCTCAACATATTCCGCCATAGATTTGCCTCCACCAATACTGATTGTCTCCAGAATTTGGACCCCATGGCTCAGCTTCTTATTATCCTCCACAGCTTTCTTGTAACTGTTAATTAACCAATCGATGGTGTCTACAAAACATTTCATTCCCTCAGTGGGAGGATTTTAAGGGGGGGTTTTCTCACCAGAATTGTCCTATTCATTTTTGGGGACGTCGCCACTAGTGATCTTATCGACATTTCCATCAACCCTTTGATCAAAACCTTCCCTTGTGATCTCCTCCTTCAATTTCTGGTCGACGTCAGGATCCTTTCTTTGCTTAGAATAATGTTAGATTAGAAGAATAAAGTCAAATTAATTAAATAATTAAAATTAGATAATTGATAAAGAGGAATAATTAGTAAAATTAATATTCATAGGCGTGGGAAGATCAAGGTGTTTACATTTTGCCCCTCTTTCTGACAATGTGATTTTGAGCATCGTTTCAAAGAAAAATTAATAAAATATTGCTTTTGTATGCCCCTATGGCGATAAGGTAATGTGGTGCCCCCTCCAAAAACTAGGTGGAAAAACATGAATTGAAGGCCAATTTGATTACAATATTATCTAGAACCCAAAAATATGTTTTGCTTATAAAATGGGGTCCATAGAGTTAACTGATGTGGTTTGGAAGGTAAAAGGGACCATGACCAATTTAGTAGGAAACCCTAAATAGGGAAAATCCAACCTATAAATAAGAGATTACGGATTCATTTGGTTCATTAATGCATTGAAAGCTTGGAAGATTTAGAGAGAGTAAAGAGCCCTTGAGAGACTATTGCAAAGCTATGACATGCATTAGACAAGAGTTGCATTGTGTAGAGCAAGTTCAAACATTCACTAGGGCAATTGGCATAGGAGGTAGAGTAAATACTTGCTCTCAACTTGTCCTTTCATCACATTTATTACATGTTTTCCAGTAAATATTAGGAAGCCAATAATTAAGCACGTCACATATGCTTGAACATTTAACGTATATGTGATTGTTGGTTCATGTGTCATATAATTACCACATTTGATTGTTATATCACATTTTTTATAAGTGTACTACATTTGAATAATATACGTCAAATTTGTATTTTAGGGTTTGAACTAATAAGTCCACTGGGAGAAATGTTTTCTAATAGGCCAATTAGGGTCATAATGTTTATTATACCCATACATAGTGTATGTTGTGTACACAATTGGCCTTGCATGTCTTGGGTACGTGCGATAGTAGGCCCAAATGCTTATCTCTACAACATCAACTGGATGACCTTGAGCGGGAGTATCCAGATGCACTTGGACTATATCATGTTTGTTATATACTTGAGATTTGAGCAAATTGAGACATGATTACTACACTTGTTGAGAGATGGCACTCAAAGATATGTTTGTTTCACTTGTCATCTAGCAAGGCTTTTGTGACTCTTGAGGATGTTTGGAATATCCTATGGATCTCAATTCATAGTGAGAGGGTGAATTACGAGCATGACACAAGTATTACAACTCTATGCAGATTGTTCGAGTGTGACGAGGTTGATTTGATAATTGATGATTATCATGTGATCCAATGGGGCACAATGATGGATTTTTATGATAGGTATACTATTGTTCTTAGGGCTCTTGTTGTTGGATTTCTATCTCATGATAGACACGACCATGGATTTCCAGTAGGATGGGGATGTGTGTTGGAGAGCATGATATTTTATGGCAGGATGTATGCTTTAGGATCTTGTGCATTAGCCATGATCTATTTCCATCTCCATACAATAGCTTATAGAGGTGCACAATCTCTTAATTGTAGCATCACACTCTTATAGGTCTAGGAATGGGAGCACATTTTTGTGTGTTGATCGGTCGTTGACAGGCGTCTAGATCCTAGATTGTTGTATGTTTACATCTATGTCGGGGTCATGACATAGTGTTCGATGGCTCATAGATTGTATTGGTGACATGAGTTGGATATATTGCATCATTTCACATGGATGCCTTACAAGGACTATGCAGGGTGGGATGATGATGTAGAGCATCTCTCTTATTTTTGTCAATAGAGATACTTGATTGGTCACACTGTGTAGACATAGAGGATTATTGATGTTTAGTTGTTGGGAAGGGTACTCAATCTTGATGGTACTTCATATTTTGCTTGGAGCATAAGACATGTCAGTGATTAGGGGCCATACATAAACACATAGGTTGCATATGTAGAGTTTGATAGCCTAAGGATAGTTCAATGGGATTGAGGTTCTGACATAGTTGATGTAGGAAAGAATCCTTAGTATGATGCTTGGTGGGCCATGCATAGGCCTATTCCTTTGACATATCCAATTGTCCTTGTATCCATTAGTATGGAAAGGTGATAGAGAGTAGACAGGGGTTGAGGGAGAGGTCATAGGAGAGCTAGGGGCAGTCATGGATGTAGAGGCCAGGGTAGAGCTAGAGGTAAGCTGAGAGGCTACGAAGGAGATGATGGGGGAGATGGTGGTGGGGATGAGAAAGATGGAGGTGATGGAGGAGACGCCCTTGGAGGGTATCGGGGAGCCAAAGTCGATTGAGGTGGTGGAGGAGATGAGGGATTCATATAAGATAGAGGCAATGGAGGTGGTAGAGGAGATGGGGGAGTTAGAGGAGATGCCATGGTTGTTGGTGCTACTCCACCAGTTGTAAATGTGTAAATGGTGGATTTCGGTGATTTCAAGGAGTTGGAGGATGATAGATATGATGATAGTGATTATTATGATTCTAGTTTAGAGGGTGGTGATTATGATGATTATGATTCTAATGAGGATGGTGGAGATGAGGGGGACGTCGAGATGTTGTTATAGGGAAGGATGTGGAGGAGATCCCTGATTTGTAGGCATTGAGAGTACAGGTTTGGACTCAGAGAGGTATTAATACTAAGCTATGAGGATAGGTGGTGGAGTTGGAGGTAGCGAGAGTAGAAAATAGGGTTGATATGTTAGAGGAGCTGAAGACTTGGATAGAAGAGTGTGATGCCCTTATTGCTAAGAGAGACAAGTATAGGATAGAGAGGGACAATCTCAAGGCCAAGCAAGATGTTGTTGCTAGGGAAAAATAGGTTGAGGATGCCTATTAGAGATTCATTATTGGCATGCAAGATCTCAATGTTAGGAGTATGTCTGAGCAACTGGTGGATTCAGGGGTGGAGATATCCTATTGGAGATTTCTTTATGAGAGTGGTGTGCCTACTGATTAGAGGGTGTTGAGTTATAGAGCCAAACAATCACAAAGCCATTCATAGTCTAGGTCCACAACTAGCAATGGAGGTGTCATGGGTCCTCCATCAAGACCACCTAGGACACCATCTCCAGGGCAGGGATGAGTAGGTACTTCCACTAGAGAACAAGTTAGGACACTAGATTTAGAGGATAAAGGAGCACTTGTTGATTTTTGTACTCCATAGACGCTTTATACATTTATGACTAAGCTAGTAGTCCTTATGATGTTCTATGCCAAGATGAATGTATTATGATGCAAATGTGATGTATTATGATGTATGCATTTATGATGGATGTTCACAAGATGGTTACATATATCCTAGATGAAGGCATTTCTATCAGTTCTTAGAACTCTTTAGTCTTGATTTTTTATTGTTAAATTTTCAATCATAGATTCAAGTTCATGGTTTGTGGTACAACAACTCTTTGCATGAAGATTGGTTTATCTAATGTAATTGGTATGCAAAGAATAAGTGTTACAAATCAAATTCATGGAATTCATCATAATAGTTAGAAGTCTAGTAGCTTAAATTTTGTTTTTGTAAAGCTAAACAAAAGTATTTGTTGGAGAGAATGTAGATTCATTTTGTAGGGATTGGAGTGCAAGTACGTCATCCTATGCAACGTGTTTGACAAGAAATTTCTTGATTTCTTTCTTGGTTAGGACTTTTCCTTGCACTTTCCTTTTCACCCATAATACGTGGAGCTCTTTTTTTCATGTAAATAGTAACCAACTCCCTGAATAAAATATATGAGAAAAATATGCCGACAACTATGGTAGATGTGGTGCAAATTTAATTTTTGTTGTGAATGAAAATGAAGGGGCAAGATGAATTTCTTTGTCTTCCACGCCTTTGCATAATTTCACATTGTTGATATTTGAAGTTAGAGCATTTTATCTCATAGAAAATGCCTTCGATGTAAATATACATAATTGATCTCAAAAATAATTTTTAAATTCAACCATTTTATTTATTTATTTTTAAAAAGTTGTTGATCAATGCATAGTTGTATCTTTGGGATTTTGAGCTAGTATGAGTGAGTCTCCTTGTCTCCTTGAGAGAGCCACTTGATTCCATGTGAGTCATATTTGACATTGTAAATGCCAACAAATGCATCCAAATTTACACAGAGTTTTAACATAAGTTTCTAACCAAAATATTTGGCCTTTATTACAAAAATATTCAATCTACATCATTATTCACCTATGAAAATTAAAAATAAAACACATTTTTGGTTAATGAGGATAGCCCCTAAACAATGGATGCTCTTGCATCAATTAATAAAGAGAAGTCTAAGATCTTTCTCATGAATGTTCTTCCTTTGGTTCATCAATGTATAGCGCAATTTTGGGACTTCTCATTTGGCACTTTTCCTTGTAAGTATTTGGGTATACCTTTCTATTCTAGATTAGAAAAAGTGTAATTTATAGGACAAGATACTTAATTCTATCTCTAAAAGGATTCTTTCTTGGAAGCATAAATACTTGACTCTCATTGGTAAAATCACAATGATTAAATTGATGTTAAATGCCATTCCTACTTATCTCATGTCTATTTTGAAACTCCATAAAGACAATCTTTTAGAGCTTTAATGTACTCCTAGATCATTTATTTGGTCATAAAATGTCTATACTTAAGATAAAATTCCTCTTGTGGCATGAGATAATGTTTGTCTAACAAAAGAAAGTAGTTTAATTATAAAGAATTTGGATTTTTAGAATAAAGTGCTAGGGGCTAAGATGGTTTGGAGAATTTACAAGAATCCTAATTTAAGTTGATGCAAGCTGATGCATTTTAAAAATATTGATGACCCTATAGAGAAAGTATCTTCACTCTAAATACCCTAACTAAAGGTTATAAGATATGGAACTTCCTTTCTTCTTATAGAGTTGTCATTTTTTCTTGTATTTCTTGGCTAGTTCATAATGGAGAAAAGGCTAGATTTTGGGAAGATTCTTGGAATGGATATAAGCCATTACAACTAGAAATAAATTGGTTAATTTTGGAAGTGGTTTTATAGGAGAGTTGGGGAGTCTATGTTAAGGATTATATTCACTTTGATTCTTCTAGAATCCCATCTAAAGTACATTTGAAATCAATTGATTTTATTCCACTCTTGTAGGATTTGAAATCTACCTCCTAGAATGAAACTAACAACATGCATACTATTTTTTCATGTCAAGATGGTGAAATTATTTGATTGAGAGAAAATTGAGGAAAGTAAAATTTAAAATATGGATATCATTTGCTTCTCACTCTCGATATCAACTTCTCCTAGCCAACAAAACTATTCTAGGGATTTGCTTGTCTTCCTAAGGAAGAGGATTTTTCCTAGCTATCTATTAAAGACAAAATATTATCTAGGTTGCATCTTGATAGGTTAGGTATTATTGATGTAGGAGCATCCCCGATCAATGAGCAATCTTGCATCAACCAAAAATATTTCCTTTCAGTTTTGTTCTTGTTTAGTTCTTTTTGCAGTTTCGTGTGTTCTTACCGGTATGTACCGGTAGTTGCTTGTTCTTTGTGACAGTTCTTATTTTGGGTTTCCAGATGGTTTCATGTGCTTGATTCTATGTTTTTCAGTTCATTTGGGTTCTTTTCCGATCAGTTATCACTTCCAGTTGACTATTTCTGGTTTCTGGGACAGTTCTTGTGCTTATCGGTTGGTTTTTCTTCATTTTTGACATGATTCTTGGCGTGTGGATCCATCTTGGGTCTTGTATGATGTTATTTGGTGTGTGGCCAACCTTCCTGCTGATTTGCATCACTTGGTTGTTATTTTCCAGAAAGATTTATTTAAATCTTAGGGCCGACCTAATTACATATTTCATTTTCCTGCATTAGTGAATGCAATCTTATGAGGCTGACCCAGATATGTTCCGGTGGGTATAAATATAATATTATGTAATCATTTGTAGGGAGAAGAGGAAGTAGAAATTAGAATAAGGATTGAGATTCATATATTGTGATACGGTTGATTTTTAGGGTCCCGGTTGGATTGTATCTGACGTGAAGCCTGCATGTAACTAGTTAATTACCGAATGTTCTTTGATGATAATATGATGATTTCCAAAATTTCTAAGGCTTTAATATGATCTGTTTATGTGAACTTGTTATGTTGTTTTGTTGTTTTTGTTGTGTCTCTCTTTTTGCATAAGCCGGTTGACTCTTTTGAAGGTTTTTATCGGTTATGGCTGCATCAAGTGGTATTCGAGCTAGTTATGGACTGGCTGGTGGAAGAATCATTTGCAAACATTGAGGCATTCCTTGGGGTGGACAGATCATCGATTGGAGGGAGGCTGCACATGTATTCAATAGATCGCCGAGGGGAGGCAATTGAAACCAGTATTCAGATCGTCGAGTTGAGGTAGTTCACTAAAGTGGAAGAAGAGATGCCACCAAGGAGGACAAACCCTCGAAGGGTAGAGCAGATGATAGAAGACTTCAAGAATGAATTAAGGAATGAAATCCAAAATGCTTTGGCTGGTTTGCAAAGAAACCCTGATTCTGAGGATGAATATGAGGAAGCTAAAGGACTGAAAGATGAAAGAGAGGAAATATTCTTGAGAGCAGTGGCACAAGTGAGTAAAGTTCATAAAGTTGAGGTTTCCAACTTTTCCAAAACGCTGAACCCAGAGGATCTGATCGATTGGATTAGAGAGTTGGAGGAATATTTTGAGTTTGAGGATGTCAAGGACCCACATATAGTTTGGTTGACATAGACCAATTTGAAAGGGAATGCTTCCTTGTGGTGGAAAGAATTGCAGAAAGACAGTGAGGAGAATGGTAAATTGAAGATCACGCGGTGGAGATAGATGGTTGCAAGATTGAAGGCCAAGTTCATACCGAGAGACTATGAATTAGAGTTGTTCAAGAAGTTACAGAACCTGAAACAAAGAAAAATGACTGTGAAGAAATATACTGAGGAATTCTACAAGGTGGTGATCAGATATGGACATAGAGAGATGGACTTAGAAAAGATGGTGAGGTACATAAATGGACTTGCTTTTAACATTCAATATGAGTGATAGTATGAATAAAATAGTTAAAGAAGAGGAGTCAAAACCTAAGTGGAGTAAAGAACCGGAATAGAAGACATTGAGGAAAGGTAACATCAGTACCGGTAGAGAATTTCCTAGCAAATGTTTCAAGTGTGGAGAAACTAGACATAGATCTTATGAATGTAAGCAAGGAATGACAAGAAGTTGTGTGGCAAGTGAGGAACGAAAGGTGATGGTACCAGATCCGACTCTGCACCGGAGCAAGGAGAATCCCTTATGTTCAGAAGAAAGGATACCAGATCTACTCAGAGGAAGAGTCTTTTCTAGACTATGTAAATCAGGTGGTAAGTGTTGCAAGGTCATTGTAGATAGTGGAAGTATTGATAATTTAGTATCTAAGGAGATGGTTGTGAAGCTTGGGTTGAAGAGGCTTAAGCATCCTTGTCCTTATGAGGTAAGTTGGTTACAAGATGATCAAAAGATAGAGATAAAGGAGCAGTGTTTGGTGAGTTTCAATATTGGGCCTTTCAAAGATGAAGCTTTATGCGATGTTGTATCTATGATTGTTTGTCATGTCTTATTGGGAAAACCTTAGTAGTATGATAGAGGAGCTATTTATGACTATAGAAGAAAACTAGTTACTATTAAAAAGGATGGAAAGAAGTTCACATTGATTTCTTTGAAGGGGAAAGAGAAGGAGGTGAAGAATCTGAGTCCTGAGAAACTGGTGGTAGAGTTTATATTGGAAGATTTGATAAAACCGATTGTAGAGGTCATACCAGAGGTTTTGAAGAAAGATCTGATAGAACCAGTTGCAAAGGTTATACTAGAGGGTGACATGAGCTTGCAGAAGGATCTAACAAATGAGTCTGATGGACAAATAGAACCGGATGACAAAGAGATGATGGTGAGAAACCGGATGAAGTCTTGTGGAAGAACCAAATCAAAGTTGCAAAAATAGAGACAATGTGCAGATTTGGACCAAAGAAAGAGCAACAAAGGGAGTTAGAGGTTAGAGAAGCCAGTTGAGGCACCAAAAGAGCTAAAATAGAGGTTGGCAGATAAAGAAGATGTTTGTATAAAAAATGAGCATGGAATCTTCATTCCAAATCCTTTTAGATGTTCATGAGTTGCCTCTCATGGAACATCTTTTTCTACCTGGGTTGTTTGATGCAGGAGCATCCCCGTTCAATGAGCAATCTTGCATCAACCAAAAATATTTCCCTTCACTTTTGTTCTTGTTTACTTCTTTGTGCAGTTTTCTATGTTCTTACCAGTATGCACCAATAGTTTCTTTTTCATCATGGCAGTTCTTATTTTCGATTTCCAGACGGTTTCATGTTTTTGATTCCAAATTTTTAGTTCATTTGGGTTCTTTTTCGATCAGCTATCACTTCTGGTTGACTGTTTCTAGGTTCTGGGACAGTTCTTGTGCTTACCAGTTGGTTTTCCTTCATTTCCAGTGCGATTCTCTGCATGTGGATCCATATAGGGTCTTGTTCGATGTTCTTTGGCATCTGGCCGACCTTCTTGCTGATCCACATCCCTTGGTTGTTATTTTCCGAAAAGATTTGTTCGAATCTTAGGGCCGAGCTAATTACATGTTTCATTTTCCTACATTGGTGAATGCAATCTTATGAGGTTGACCCAGATATGTTTCGGTTGGTATAAATATGATATTATATAATCATTTGTAGGGGGCAAAGGTGTTGGCAATTGACACTCATTCGGCTTAGTTGTGTTGTCATTGATGGAAACACACACCATTTTGGGTCAGTCACTTAACCGGTACTCACCGGTATTCATTATTTGGCAAGTGACATTCAATCATCTGGCACACAAGGAACTGGCACCGGTAGGAAAGGGAAACCGACAATCTAGGAACTGATATATGAGGCCGACACATGAGATTGATCCGACAGGTCTACACGGCAACGATCAAAGGCATCGATCTTGAAGTTTAATGAATTTATTTTTGCTTAGGCCGACATGTAAATAAATTGTAATATCTTTGTAAGCTAACATAAGGCATTTATGTTTGTGTTTAGGAAGGGTATTTAAGTTAGTCCGGTTAGGTTATTTTGGTAACGAATAAGGATGCATAAGAAGGTAATGGGATATAGTCATGTAATGTTGTATGAGCAATCTTGATCGACATAATGCGAATGCAATATTCTGTAGTCGGTCTTGGATTTTAGTTTAGAGGTTTGGGAAGCGAAGCAAGATACTGATAAGGAAGGACACAGTGTAAACTGGTACAGACTATGCTTTAACCGAAACTCATCCAGCATATCAAATGCACTATTAGAGTTCAGAATTTTGTTTGTAACTCCATATGTGGTGTTTGTAGTCAGTGAGACTCCTTTTGTGATGAGCAGTGTGCTCTAGGCTATTGGCCTTCCTGCATGTGCATGCCCCTATTGTAATATTTATTCATCTGGCCAGTGGATAGATATTGTGGGTCTCCAATCCCACCGTGGTTTTTCTTCTTTGAGTTTTTCCATGTATAAAGCTTTGTGTTATGGTGTATGATCTTTTGGTTGCTTCATTTCTATTTGTTATTATATTCTTTCATGTTTATCGGTTACTGAATTGCATAGTTGATAAGGTTAAAATTGATTATATTGACAAAACACTAATTCACCCCCCCACATCTCAGTGTTCTTGGATTCCAACAATTGGTATAAGAGATTGGTGCGTTGGATTAAGTCTAACAACTTGAGGAAGATCTTGAATCTGAAATCCATGACGAGTCTACAGAAACAACTTGAAGTAGCACTTGAGGACTGTGATGTTGAAAGGATGAAAAAATTGAAGTTGCAAGATGAATTGAACTCTGCAAAGGAATTCATTCTTACCCTGTAGGGGAGGCTGTCATCTATTCAAGCTAAAAGGAAAGAACTTTTGCATAATCCGAATGATAAAGAGAAGGATGCCTTTAAGGAACAATGTCAAAAAATGAGTCAGGAGAATGGTGTGATGAAGAATGAAATGCAAGCCATGACTATGAGGATTTCCAAGCAGATTGAAGACCAGAAGAAGAGTGAAGAAAATATTAGCTGATCTCTGAAATACAAATTTGAGGAATACATTAGGTTGGTGCATGAGAATGATGTGTTGAGGACTGAGTTGGTACAATCACAGAACAATGAGAAAGAGATGGAAAGAATGATGTCAATCCTAAGAAGTGATCTAGATGCTGCAAATGAATACAAAGAAAAGTTCAGGGTCAGTTCTGCAAGGCTTGATGAATTATTGAAGGATCGAAGAGACACTGGAGACACTAGAGGTCTTGGATTTGAGCATGGAGAAAGCTCCAGTACTGCAAATCAGGGAAATCCACCAAACAACCGGAATCAGAAATCATTGGTAAGGAAACTCAATGCACATAAATTTAATGGTAGATGCTTTGTTTGTAATAAGTTTGGCCATAGAGCAAGTCAATGCATAAATAGAGCAAATTAGAATAATAATGTAGTTCCCAGTCAATGTTCAAAATGTAATAAGTATGGTCATAGGGCAAAAGATTGCAGAATGAATGTCATATGTCATGCATGTGGAAAATTTGGGTATATGGCTAATCAATGTAGGTCAAAGAATGGTCAAGGACTAAATAAGGTAGTTCAGAGAAATAATGTCACTTGCTATGCATGCAAAAAAATAGGACATACTGCCAAATATTGCAGAATCAAGAACAATTTGGTAAGAAATGATGAGAAAGGAAAATAAAAGGTTGAAGACATCTGGAAGGAGCATGAGAGGAAATGGGTTAGGAAATTTGAAGATCAACCGACATAGACAATCAACCCGGTTACTCAACCGACAGAGAAGAATGTTCCTGCACTGACAAGAAACTTATCCGATAACTAAGGCATTAGCTTTAGGGGGAGGCAAATTATTGACAGATCTTGCATTGCCCCTGGTAGAGGTTTGAAAGCCCGCTTTAGATCTTGGTAAAGACAGTTTGGAGATTCACAGACGCTGAGATAATGGATTTTGAATCCGATATGATATGTCAACATGCATTAATGTCAATGAGAAATTAGGGTTTTCACAAAATAAAAGGGAAATATTAGTTCATTTGCAATCACACTGCATTCAGAGAAAAATAGAGTGAGTTCAAGGCAATCAAAATAATTTCAAGTGGATTCCAATGCATTCTCAAGTGGATTTTCAAGAGCTTTCACCAATGAAGGTTGTGAGGTATTTTATCATTTTTTCTAGCTATCCTTATTTGCAATGGGTTCTGGATTATCTTCCACTCCGGTAGGTGTGGCTACCCCTGTTGTTGTCGACATAAAGGATCATCCATGCCTCATTTTCAAGCAATGCCCTTAGATTGCGAAGGTCAATGATTCGGTTGGCGCATTTTCTAGGGTTCCTAAAGGAGTTTTGTATGTCGAAGATGTTCGTGCATACATTCATTATGCTTTGGAGGATTTGGGTTCTATTGAGATCAAGAACATGTATATCAGAATTTTGGTTAACTAGGATGGGTCGATGAAACCAAAATTTCAAATTATGAAGGATTAGGGTTTTACCGACATTTTGGAGATGCTGGAATTTGCGGACGAATTGCTTTGGTATGCACTGAGCTGAGTCCATGGTGAATTAATATGGATAGACCGACCCCAAAAGATCACCAAGGAGGCTATTCGTGAGATCACCGGTTTACCCTAGACCGGTCCAACCCCTAGGAAGGAAGAAGATATCTAACAATGAGGTGGAAAAGTTAACTGGTACAACATCTGACAACCGGTCCATGAGAACCAGTACTATCTGAGATAAAGCAGTTCAATTTGCAAGTATGATCATCGGTTACAAGGTAACCCAATCAAATCGGTTGAACTCTGTTTCCAGTTCATATATTTTCTATGCTCACAAAATGATTAAGGAGAATGAAAAGATAGATCTATGTCAATGGATGTGTGATGAGTTGATAATAAACTTAGGGAAGATTAAGGGTAAGAAGAAGGGTACTTTCTGGTATGGCAACCTTGTTGTCTATTTAATGCTTTTCTTTCTGAATGAGTTACCTGGAACTCATACGACTCAATGGGCATTTGATATACCGGTAGAAAAACAAATCAAAGATGCTATAAGGAATATGGGATAGGAAAAGGATAGGGACTCCATTCTTTGGGGTTATTTCAAATCATTCTAGAAGGCAATGAAGAAGAGAGAAAGAGGTCCAAAACATATTGTAGATAAGTACTCAGCTGAAATCTATTTTATGGTGAAAAAGGATGAAAAACTGATGGAGAAAGTACAACCTAGGAAGATCTGGATCACTGAAATGGGCTATGAGGTAGATGCTGAGATCTTGGAGTTCTATGCCAAGACTCTTATTGATGCCTCGGTAGATGAAGCAGAAAAAGCCTTTGGGACTGCTAAGTAAAAAGAAACTGAAGTTGAAATTGGATTCAGTAAGAAGAAAAGGGAAGGAAAGATCAAGAAGGTTGGGGAGGTTGTGCAGAAAATGTCTACTAAAAATAAAGCAGATTATTGGACTAGTTGAAGGGTCATCTCCACCAGTAGTGCAGGCTCCACTAGCAGCATCAACCGGCAAAGGTGTAGTAAAGAGGAATAAATAGAAGACTTATATTGCCCCTATTACATCCGGTTTTGACACTGATTTTGTGCCCTCACAGATTCCTAAAACTTTTATCAAGATACCAAGGAAGAAGCAGAAAGTGAAGGTTACCCCTCCGACAACACCAAAGAAAATCTCGAAGGAGAGGAAGCCAACAGAGGAGGAAACCGATTAAGGAGTCTACTTCTACTCCTGACAAGAAGAAGAAATGAAATGTAGATATTTATCTCGAATCCGATAAGAGTATTGAAGTCGTTCCCCCTCTTTTAGTTGCTGAGTTGATTGATCAAAGCACTGAAGATGGAATTTTGAGTAATATAGAACATTACTATGTACATATGGATGATAAGGAG
>NC_081407.1:305674003-305684003 GCF_030272615.1 Cryptomeria japonica | reverse complement strand
GACCAATTATACCTGTTGCCATACCAATTATTCTTGTTGCCATGTGGATTATCATAGGTGATATTATGTGTGAAATATATAAGTGTTTTGATTAATTAAAATAGATATATGTGTATGCTTGTATGTTCTATCTTTTTAATTACAGGAATAAATAAGATGTTGTTGTGGCTATTTTTCTATCACGTCAATAAGGCAGTTGGAGAAATTCAAGGGGCGGTTAAAAGTTAAAATCAGCAAAGAGAATAATGGGTGTAAGGAGTGGAAAAGGAGTAGCAGGGCGCACAAGACTTATTTATGTGTTCCTTCAGTAAACATTAAATCTTGTAATGCCGCCATGCTATATTCTTGGTTGCGGTTTAGTAGTGATCCACATTTTCAGTGGCTTAACTCCGTTTGTTCTCAGTCATAAATATTCTCCGCCTTGTTTCATTAGCATGACCTAGTTTATAGGGAGTTGTTGTAGTTTTCTTTTAAATAAGTGTTTGTGCCTCCTCTTTGAGGTGAGAGAAGAAGAGAAGGGGAAGAGATACAAAAGATTTAGAAATAAAGTTGCAGAGCATTTTTATCTTTCTTTCATTTTGTATGTTGTACTAACTTTTGAAGGACAATGAATAAAGTGATGCTATTCTAAGTATTTAAGAGTTATCTTTGTAAGCCTGGATACACTCATCCAAGGGGGCCCACTTGGTGAGTATTCATGTGCATTTGTTAATTTAGTTTCCCTTTCTGTTGCAGTAGTCGTTCTGGCAATTGACTGTTCCTGCAGCCACTAGAAACAGATCCTATGACTGTTCCTGCAACCTGTTGCCCAGATATTTTTCCTACATAAAATTTGAATTTCAAATCGATCTCAATGTTGAGTAAAGGTACAATGAGTGTTTATGCGTAGGTAATGAGAGTGTTATCCAAGGTCCTTGCTAGTCAAAATCTGAAAAATGGAAGAATTTTGAGAATTACCATGAATTGAGGGAAACTAGTTGATAGTCAAGATCTAAACATCATTTTGTATCACATGTCCAACTTTCACCTAAACCCAGTTCATACTTTGTCGTATTTTAAACTTTCAATTTTCGGTGTCTGTTGTCCCCAAATGATTAAAATATCTCATTTACGATTTTTTCATGAGGTGTAAATAATTGTGTGGATCTATTTCCCTACCATTGATGTGTGTTTCAAATTTTAGGACCTAACTCCTTACCGTATGAAAGTTATGGCATTTCCCTAGCCAAAGCAATAAATTTAAAAAATTTAAATTATTTTTCAAAAAATAATTTAATATTTTAAATTATTTTAATATGTCTAGTCATTTCCGATAAAAAGCTATTTAAAAATATTGATTGCATTCTTCCTTGATTCCTCTTAGTGGCCAATGGTTTCCAAGATGTACTCGATTGTTCGTTGCAGCGGGAGGTTAGAAATGCTCACTTTTTGATCATTCTTAACCTCATTTTTCAACCTTTTGTCAAAAAGGTTAGAAATGCTCACTTTTTGAGCATTTCTAACCTCGTTTCTTAACCTTGCGGGTCCCACTTTGTCAAGAGGTTAGAAATACTCAAAAATTGAGCATTCTTAACCTCTTTCATAAGAGTTTAAAAAACGAGCTTCAAACAACAGGTTATGAATGTTCATCAATGCGTTGAAGGTAAATGGTTTCACCAACACGTGAATAGTTTGACAGAATTCCTCAAACAAATGTGGTCTCATGAAATGTGATGATTGCTGGATATCTACCAAATGCAGACCGTGGGCATGGGGAGAGCACAGACAATCCACGTGAATTGGTGAAGTTGCTAACAAGGCAGCAAACTGTTTGACTAAATGCCTCAGACATGTCATCCCACTATATGCAAATGAGGAAGCAGTTGTATGTGTTTGAGAAAATGTTACAAAGGAATGTGATCTCGTGTAGATTCATGAGGTGTTAAATAATACATTAACAAGCTATGAGATAGTTTACAAAATGCTTCAAGAGAACATAATCTTCCTCCAGGCCATTGTAATTGGAAATGCTCACATTAATATTCACGTGAATGCCTGAAGGGAATGTGAAATCATGGACAAAGCTTGTGAATTGTTTGACTAAACTATTTTGGTAGATTAAGATGGCAGCATGGCAGCATAAATGACACATGTTAATTGTTTGATAGAAATCCCTCCCAGTAATGTGGTCTCATGGCATATGGTGTAGGCAACACATATCATAGTTTGATAGAAATCCCTCATAGAAATGCGGTCTCATGGCATATAGATGTAGCAATGCGTGTAGACTATGGTAGATGTTAATACGAGCAGATGAATTGTTTGGCAAAATTCCTCAAAGTATATCATAAATAGCATGCATGTAAACTGTTTGATAGACTCTCTCAAAGAAACGTGGTCTCATGGCATGGAAATGATTAAGGTTGATTTTCACAACCTTTTCCAGCATCCTCCATGCCAATGATAAACTGGAATGTTCAAACCAAAAAGAAAATGCATACTCTCGAGACATACGAGTTATTATATCTTCAACCCTGCAACTTACATATTCACAATGGCAAATAAGATAATGCTCCTCAACGATTCCAACATACTTGAATTGCTTGACTAAATGCCTCGCAGGAATGTGGTTTTATTTACTGCAATGATCACAAGACGTGGAAGCATGGATATCACACAGTAACATTTGACATAATACCTCCAAAATATCTCATCGAATGGAATGCAATGACTGTACGGTATATGCAAAATGAATTAGTGGAAAAGGAATTAACCTTCACGAGAGTACATAAAGGTGGACACATAGAGGAGCCACGTGAAACGTTTGACAGAATGCCTCAATAGACTACCATGCAATGTGTGGGATCAAAGACAGTGGCCTAAATTGATTGATAGGTTGCCTCAAAGAAATGTCATCCTATCAGATGCAAATATTGCAGGTTGTACCAAATGAACTTGTTGAAAAAGCTTTAGAAACTTCAGCAAATGCGACTGGCAAACGTAAAACCAAATTCCACAACCATTGCCTGTGCTAAAATGGTAGCTTTAGAATAGAGCATAATGAGAGGATATACCCAAATTTCCAATAGACATCCATCTACGTATAATAATGGAAGAATTGTGTAGGTGTTGTGGTCATAGCTGCTCTGGTAGATGAGGTTGCAAATCCATAAGTTCACACAAGGCAAGTGAACTGTATGGCAGAATAGCTTGAAAAGATGTCTTATTTCAAGGATTGAAAGAAAACGATGGAAATATGAATGCAAAATGGATTGCACAAGGAAGCTCTCCAGATTTTCAATCTAATAAATATCTCTCAAACACATCCTCACATCATGCAGCTACGGTGGAAAAGTCCATAGCATGCCTCAAGGAGTCAACTTCTCAAATTATATGATGATTGCATGGCCAATACCGTGAAGTGTTTGTAGAGCTTCTGAATGTGGAAGCACAAACAATGCTACAGAATATGGAAACATACACCAAGCACATGAATTGTTTGTTAGAGTGCCTCGAAGAGATTTCATCCCAGGAATGTAATGAAATGATGGCAACAATACACACATGCACTCATTGGAAAAGTGATGGAACCACCCTCCATGCCTCACAACATGAAAACTTTGAAAAAGAGTTTGTAAATTGATCGAAGCACTGAATAAATGAGGATTGTTGTTAGATATAAAACCATGGTCATCATACATGAAGAATGTGAAGCATAAGACAAAACATTCTATTCATTTTACATAATGCCTCGAATTCATCTCACGACTTGTAGTGATTTCAAACAAATGTAATGGCATGACTCATGGATCACATTGATCGCAAGGAATAGACAAATATATTTGTTGGGAAGATCTAAGTGTAGAGCTTGTGGAACCATAGTTAAGGAACTTTAAGCGGTTGGCAGATTGCAACACTAATTTCATGAACCTCAACCAACATTCTCCAATTGCAATGGAACGACACACAAGAGCTAGGAGACCACAGAAATAATGTCATGAACATGATAACGTCCTCATCATATAAGCCTTTTTATTGTTCAAAGAAATATTATGTTCATGATGGATAAGGATGTTCGAGAGCTTGTAGGCATGAATTCAGATAGTGAGATGATTACGAGATCAAATGAAGCAAATGAAGATGGAGGCCACCTCAACAAAATCAACAAACAAATTATTTCTTCAATATAATGGGTTTGATATTATTTTCGTAAAAAGTGACTTATGTCTCTTATCGTAACCCAAGGTTAGAAAGTTGACTTCTTCTGCACATAAAAGTGTAGGTTACTAACTCATTGAAATTCACGTAGAAAATAGTTAGTTATTAACCCAGGATTAAAGTTAGTTACTAAGGTAGTTATTCTGGGAAGCCTATAAATACAAGGCTATTTATAATGTAAAGGGGGACTTTTTACAGAGGGAAAACTCTGTTGGAATTCCAGGAGAAACTTGTAATGACATTTTGATTTGCACTATGTATAGAAAGGATTTTGTACTTGTATATTTCCAAAAAGGATAATGAAGAATACGTCTTAGTTCATATGTTCTAAATGTATTCATGTTTTATTATTGTTGATTTCCTGTATGTCAAATTGGTAGTCTTTTTATGTATATGTGATCTGTACGATTGATGTGATGATGCACAAGCAACCTTTGGTGTCTCAGTTTGAATGTGTTGAAGTCTCTTATCTCTCTGTATGTTGAGATTTGGTATTCTTCTTTATCATCATGTCATGGCTAAGCATATTACCCTATAAACTCCCCTTGTAATTTGTTGCTAATGTTGGGAAATCTCAGTCGATGGTCGTATGTCTATTGCTGGGGTTTCTATCTTTATTCCTCTTTAGTTTTATGTTTTCTCCTTTATGTACTTTCAGGTTAAAAGTACACAAAATCCTAAATACCCCTATCATACGAGGGAGTTGCCCCTCTCAAATGCAGAGGAATATCGTGTTTCACAGAATGATCTCTCCAACTGTTGGAACATTTGTCACTGCTGATCGGGTAAACAGGGTCAGTTTCAGGTAAATGACCGCAGTGACAAATTTGTTTACCAACAGATTTTTGGCAACTCTGCTGGGGAGCGACATACCAGTGTGCTTTGTTCCTTAGATATTGTAAGGTACCTTCTTCAGAATGAAGGTTGGCGACTATGTTTGAAAGATCAAATCTAGAACAATGGTTTGGTACAAAGGAAAGCTGGAAAGTAGTGATAGTGAAAGTGATGATGAAGACTACATATATCCAAAGAAGCATGTTTCTGATGAGCCCATACAAGTTGAATTTTTAAAGAAATTTTATGGTGGCATGCAATTTACTCCTAATAAAATTCATCCCTCTTTATGTCAAGTGTTGCAAAGCATTGAAGGAAAAGATGGAAAGGAGATTGGTTTTCTTGCTTGTGGTCATTTACCTAGATCAACAACATTCAAGACAGATGAAGACAAAAGTGACCTTCCTCCTATATCAGTTGCCCAACAAAATCAACGTCTCGATAATATTGAACAAGTCAACTTCTTGAAAAGTTTCTACAGTGAAAAGAAACTTGATCCTCATAAAATTAGTCCCTCTCTAGTTCAGACTCTGCAAAAGGTTGAGGAAAAAGATGGAAGAGAGAATCAAATTTTTGCTCATGATTGTATTCTTGAATCAACAATGGATAATAATGTTGATGCTCATTCTCCTCCACCCATTTCGCAACAAAATCAGGTTCTCGATGATTCCCATATCAAATTTTTGAAAAGATTTTATGGAAATAGGAAACTTGATCATGATAAAGTGCATCCTTCTCTGCTTCAAACATTGCAAGAGATTGAACAAAAAGATGAGAATCTCACTGATATAAATTCGTATGAGAAAAGTAATGAAAGGATCTCATTAGAGTGTGTATATGCAAAAGAAGATGAAGTCACGTTTACTTGTAAGGATACATGTCAAGAGAAAGATCTAAAGGTGAGTGAGATAGTGAAAGAAGATTGCATTGAAAAATGCCATGAGCACTATGAAGATTGCCATAGCAAAGAAAAAGTCTTCTATCAACTTGAAAACAAAGAGCTTGAAGATGATGAATCAAATTCTTTTCAGACATGCATGCAACCAAAGCTTCAAGAAAATGTTGAAGAGGAGAGGGATAAAGAAGAATCTCCTATAGTCATCATTCCAACTTGGTGTCTCAATTCTTTTGATGATGACTTTCTATGTGGAGAAGATATTCTTATTGATCCATCACTATCAGTTGAAGATGAAAACTTTTTTGAGGAAATCAAAGGTATTATACCTAATGGACAACCTTGTATGGATACGACCAACGGAGAAGCAACCATAGGTAAAATTTTGCAAACATATTCCTTAGCTTAAAAAATGGATACTTTTACTGAACTCCTAGAATAGTCTCAAGTGAAAGAAGTTGGACCATCAAGCATTCACTCTTTATCATACATGCCACCTAAATATGAAGTTTTCAAATTCCATGAAGAGTTTGATGAAGAGGAATCATTGGGACAAGAGAACACAAAAAGTAATACAGATGTCTATGAGCAGGTTGAAAATGATATCCATGTAGGAATATCAACAAATGTCCCTATCTTGATGGAATTGCAATCTATGCCTTATGAAGCATGCAAGGTTCAAATAAATCCTCCTTTTGAATCTTTAGATCAAGAAGACACCCCTATCAAAGAGGATAGTTTTTGGAACTTTACCAAGAATGCAGAGATAAGTGAGGTAATGGATGATCTAATGAAGGAAGCCCATGAAGTTAATTCTCATAATGATTGTATTCTAGATTGGTGTTTGAAGGCTTCAAATGATGACTTCTTCTATGTTGAAAGTGTGTGCCTCAATCCTTGGTTTTCAGATGAGTGTATTTCTATAGGTGTTTTTCAAGCTGACAGTCATGAACAAGATTCGATGGATGTGTCAACTCAAATTTCTTCACATTATAGATTATATGAAGGTTGTCCAATTCATGGGTTAATTTTTTGCAAACTAGACTATCAAAGGGATCTCCAGATAGAGGATATAGGTATGCTTGAGGATATTCCATAAATTCCCAATAATGTTCAAAATGGTATCCAAATCTTTCGAGAGAGCTCACAGATTTATGATGAGATATGGTTGTTTGGTTCATTGCTCAAAGATATTTCTCATCATCTACATGTTGATCTTGCTAGCTTGCTAAGCTTACAAGTGTCATATGGATGCATGCCACTATTCCGCAAAGGTGCCTATTTCTCTCAGCCCGTGAATGGTTTTGTATGATAATCCTGGAGAAGTTTGAGGTGGGCTTTGCCTACCATGTACATACTTTAGTTAGAAGTTTTGTTGTGTTCATCCCATTTTTGGTTTGTGTCTGGTTTCTCCAGCTATTCCCTCTGTTGTTTCCTCTTTGACTCTGTTGCCCAATGGATAGTGCACTAGCCTGTGAACCAGAGATTTTGAGTTCATCCTACGTCCTTTGTAGTCCTTGTCCCCAGTTAGAGCCAGTTGTTGCCCCCATATTTGGCCTACATAAAATTTGAACTTCAAATCGATCTCAATGTCAAGTAAAGGTCCAATGAATGTTTACGCATAGGTAATGAGAGCGTTATCCAAGGTCCTTGCTAGTCAAAATATGAAAAATGGAAGAATTTTGAGAATTACCATGAACTGAGGGAAACCAGTTGATAGTCAAGATCTAAACATCATTTTGTATCACATGTCCAACTTTCACCCGAACCCAGTTCATACTTTGTCGTATTTTAAACTTTCAATTTTCGGTGTCTGTTGTCCCCAAATGATTAAAATATCTCATTTAAGGTTTCATCATGAGGCATAAATAATTGTGTGGATCTATTTCCCTATCATTGACGCATGTTTCAAATTTTAGGACCTAACTCCTTACCGTTTGAAAGTTATGCCATTTTTCCCAGCCAAAGCAATAAAGTTAAAATATTTAAATTATTTTTTAAATAATAATTTAATATTTTAAATTATTTTAATATGTCTGGTCATTTCCGATAAAAAGCTATTTAAAAATATTGATTGCATTCTTCCTTGATTCCTCTCAGTGGCCAATGGTTTCCAAGATGTACTCGATTGTTCGTTGAAGCGAGAGGTTAGAAATGCTCACTTTTTGAGAATTCTTAACCTCATTTTTCAACCTTTTGTCAAAAAGGTTAGAAATGCTCACTTTTTGAGCATTTCTAACCCATATTTATAACCTATCACAAAAAGGTTAAGAATGCTAAAAAAAAGAGCATTTCTAACCTCGTTTCTTAACCTTGCGGGTCCCACTTTGTCAAGAGGTTGGAAATACTCAAATATTGAGCATTCTTAACCTCCTTCATAAGAATTTAAAAAACAAGCTTCAAACAACAGGTTATGAATGTTCATCAATGCATTGAAGGTAAATTGTTTCACCAGCACGTGAATAGTTTGACACAATTCCTCAAACAAATGTGGTCTCATGAAATGCGATGATTGTGGGATATCTACAAAATGCAGACCGTGGGCATGGGGAGAGCACATACAATCCATGTGAACTGGTGAAGTTGCTAACAAGGCAGCAAACTGTTTGACTAAATGCCTCAGACATGTCATCCCACTATATGCAAATGAGGAAGCAGTTGTATGTGTTTGAGAAAATCTTACAAAGGAATGTGATCTCATGTAGATCTATGAGGTGTTAGATAATACATTAACAAGCTGTGAGATAGTTGACAAAATGCTTCAAGAGAACATAATCTTCCTCTAGGCCATTGTAATTGGAAATGCTCACATTAATATTCACGTGAATGCCCGAAGGGAATGTGAAATCATGGACAAAGCTTGTGAATTGTTTGACTAAACTGTTTTGGTAGATTAAGATGGAAGCATGGTAGCATAAATGGCACATGTTAATTGTTTGATAGAAATCCCTCCCAGTAACGTGGTCTCATGGCATATGGTGCAGGCAGCGCATATCACAGTTTGATAAAAATCCCTCACAAAAATGCGGTCTCATGGCATATAGATGTGGCAACACGTGTAGACTGTGGTAGACATTAATACCAGTAGATGAATTGTTTGGCAAAATTCCTCAAAGTATATCATAAATGGCACGCATGTAAACTGTTTGATAGAATCTCTCAAAGAAATGTAGTCTCATGGCATGGAAACGAGTAAGGTCGATTTTCACAACCTTTGGCAGCATCCTCCATGCCAAAGATAAACTGGAATGTTCGAACCAAAAAGCAAATGCATACTCTCAGGACACACGAGTTATTATATCTTCAGCCCTACAACTTACGTATTCACAATGGAAAATAAGAGAATTCTCCTCATCGATTCCAACATACCTGAATTGCTTGACTGAATTCCTTGTAGGAATGTGGTTTTATTTACTGCAGTGATCACAGGATGTGGAAGAATGGATATCGCACAGTAACGTTTGACATAATACCTCCAAGATATGTCATTGCATGGAACGCAATGACTGCATGATATATGCGAAATGAATTAGTGGAAAAGGAATTAACTTTCATGAGAGTACATAAGGGTGGACACATAGAGGAGCCACGTGAAACATTTGACATAATGCCTCAATAGACTACCACGCAACGTGTGGGATCAAAGACAGTGGCCTAAATTGTTTGATAGGTTGCCTCAAAGAAATGTCATCCTATTAGATGCAAATATTGCAGGTTGTACCAAATGAACTTGTTGAAAAATCTTTAGAAACTTCAGCAAATGCGACTGGCAGACATAAAACCAAATTCCACAACCATTGCCTATGCTAAAATGGTAGCTTTAGAACAGATCATAATGAGAGGATATACCCAAATTTCCAATAGACATCCATCTATGCATAATAATGGAAGAATTGCGTAGGTGTTGTGGTCACAGCCGCTTTGGTAGATGAGGTTGCAATTCCGTAAGTTCACACAAGGCAAGTGAACTGTATGGTAGAATAGCTCGAAAAGATGTCTTATTTCAAGGATTGAAAGAAAACGATGGAAATATGAATGCAAAATGGATTGCACAAGGAAGCTCTCCAAATTTTC